>NC_051180.1:1030066-1127804 GCF_013339695.2 Rhipicephalus sanguineus
CTAAAAGGGGGCTGGGCAGCCAGGAAGCTGTTACAGAGAGGTGTACACTGAGGCCCCCTTTTCCCCCAACCCCCCGCACACACACTTGACACTAACTCAGTACGACGTCACAATTTTGATAGGGCATTCTCGAGCTTAGTTAAGTGCTTATCGGTAAATGAGGACCACATGCGTCATAAGAAACAATGATTTTAACAAGGGTCGGGGTACTTTTCCTGCGACAGAACGAGCAGCCCGGAACCCCAGAAGACAATCTGAAACGCGCTGGCGTCATCTTGAAGTTCCAGAGCTGATATGTTTTGGCACAAAGTTGATGATGAGGAGTCCTGGCTTTCGCTTTCTTCGGTGACAATCAGTCTCTTTGTGGACGGATGAATGAACTGCTACGTTGATGGAATACTTCACAGTACAAACTGATTGAGTGCTGTTCTTTGGTGTCCTTTTAACATGCCGCGCAGGGGTGCAACAGCCGAAATAGGATTTGGAGCAATTTCTGGAGCAGCAAAACGTTGCTTTTGGCACGAAAATTCAAATTTGGAGCAGTTACGGGGAAAAAACCTCCATTTTTTAGCATGAAATCCCAAATTTGAAGCAGTATAACAAATAAGGCTTACTTTAGAAAACAAAAAATATTTACAAACTAACATCAGCACTAACTCGTGCACAGTGCACGTGAGCACTGCTATTCAATAAAAGCAGTCTATTGAACCACCCCACAGTGCAAACACTGCAACGCCTGTCAAACCATTTGACGGGCGCTGCGTATAAGGACCTGCCAATTTGGCGACCTCGAAATTCGGGAGATTCGTAAAGCAGGAGTGAGGGGGGGTGGCGAAAAAGAAAACTGGCGTACGTTTTTGCTCATTGTTTCTCAGGGCCGCAGAAACGTCATACGCATATCAATGAATCACCAGTAATTTTTTTAGACGCCAGCGATCATATTAGAACTCATTATGAGGTACGTGCACGCATGAGTAATTAAGAACGAGGAGATGTGCTGTGACCCGCGGCAGCTAGTATTAATAGCCCCTTCTAAATCTTAGTATGCTTTTCCATGACACTGGTGTACTCCGCATGGCACTAGTGTACTGCGGCGAAAGTAGCTTAAAAAGCGCTCTGCACGCGACGGAATAAGACCAGGGAATTTTAGAACCACTGTCCTTTTTTTTTTGTGCGGCGTGGTTAGGGTACGTTGAACTAGTGGTTATGGTCTGCGCATCTGGATTGAATTGAATGACGATGCAAAAACTGCAAGTGACCAAGGCAATCTCCATTTCTTGCTAAAATTACCACAACTGAGAAAATTTTGAGGCTGGTCGGGCGTTTTGGCGCAGCGTGGCGCAGCGTGGCGCAATTTCAACAAACGTCGTGGTTTTGGCTCAGCTTGGCGCAAAAATAAGGAATTGTATCAAATTGGTGCAGATGGCGCAGCTGTTGCACCCCTGCATGCACAGGGGAACGGACGCTTACGCGGTGGCGCGCAGTAGCTGGACACCAGCTTTGGGTCGCGACTGTCGAGCAGACTCACTAGCTGTCTTTTCTTCTTTTTTCTTTTTTTCACGCTAAGCTATGCAATATTAACAAGCACTGAACCTCATAAACTTTGCTTCCTCGAAACAAGCGATGCGCTTATATGTAGAGAACGAACGGTCGAAGCAAGTGCGTGTGGTTATTTATTTATTTATTTTTTTCAGCGCTTCCTTCCTGATCTTGCCGCAAGCGCGCGGATCCAATATTCCTGGCGAGCTTATCGTGGATGTTGCCCAGGAGCTTGGCATGGCGTTTCAGGAATTCCTTCCCCGTAATCAGGTTTCTCTCTCTTTTCTTTCTTCCTTTCTTTCTCTTCCCTGTGAACCTTTGCCTGCGTTGAGTCTTGTTGAAAAATTGTTCGCGCACTTGTACTTCCTCGACCTGCTTCTGCCGAGTAATTCAGTCGATAAAGCGAAGCATGCTGCTGAACCCGAGTCGTGCTTGCGCTTTCGCAAACGTTTAGAGAGCCCGAATAGGGACTGGCGCGGAAGAAAAGGAAGAAAGAAGGCTGGTACGTTATAGAATTTCAAAAAGCGAATGCTTTCTCTTCCTGTCTCTCTCCCGTAAAGTTAACTCAGCGGTTGTGTAACGCCCATAGCAAGAAAGATAACGTACGTATGCCAACGCCACGTTTTTCTTTTTATTTCATTTTCGCCCGCTTAGCGGCCGATATCGTTCCGTTCAGTAGTAGAGAAAGCGGGAAAATTCCTTTCTTCAAAAGAAGTGTTAGAAGAGCCGACGTGTGTTTCCTTGTTCTTCTTTCTCGCTGGTTTAGGGTAGAACTGTGAGGGACGAAGTTAGTCAGGAGCGAACACCACACAGGCTACTAAAAAGTGTGTTCGAAGTATTGCCCTAAGAAAAACGCAATGAATAGTCAGTGCGGTATATAGCGTTGCACCTGAACACCTTGAACTGTGTTCTGTGTGTACACCCTAAAACAGCTGCGTCCTTTAGGGCGTCCCACAACAGTAATCGTAATCTAGCGTGCATTTGCTTGCGCCCGGTGTAACTGCAGGTCACAAACGGCGTGCGCATTATCAGCGTGACGTAGCATTCTTGATAGGAAAGTGGCGAGCGCCTATAGTTTTCAAGTAAGGAAACGCAACTAGCCAGATGGCGATTATCGTCGTGGAGTAAAAAAAATGGCTTCGCAAAAGGTGAAGCCACTTTATTGCTATAGCAATTATATGGACACTCCAGGCGCATTTTTGCCGTTACCGACATGTTCCGTATAAAAGCCAAATCGATAACATCACCCTGCGCGTCGTATGTTCTATGTACGAGCGAAAGCTTTAGGCCCGAACACACGTACGCGTTGCAGCGCGTCAACGCGTGACTTTTTGACGCGGCGTCGCGCCCTATCCCTATGGAGAGGGAGGGCGCGCAGCTTCGCGTAGCCGCGCGCCCTCTCTCCCCATAGGGAGAGGGCGCGGCGCCGCGTCAAAAAGTCACGCGTTGACGCGCTGCAACGCGTACGTGTGTTCGGGCCTTTAGGCTGCGGACGGCCGGGCGCAGCTAAAGCAGAGATGAAAAGCGCCGGGCGAAGGAGCAAGAAGGGGGGGAGGGGGTGAAGCGTCGCTCGGGCAGCAACTGCGAACTTTGATCAAAAGGGTGGGGTCGCGCGCGCTATCTCGACTGAGATTAGTTGACAGCTGATACTCTGGTACGTGATGTGCTATCACCGCATACTTCGCATTGAAGCGACGGACAACACTAAAACCGCTTCGCTCTCTGGGAGCGGCCGTATTCCCTTATGCCAACGTTTTGTAGAGTTGCACCAGATCGGATCCTAATCTAGCTGCTAGCCTTACTTTGTATAGCATTCCAGTTCGTTGCTATCACATTCGTTGTTTCACCCTTGAAGCGAAACTGTGACTTTTTTGTAGGATATCCGGTTCTAGAGAGTACGCAGCAACCGAGGCAAATAATCCTGTGCAGAGGCAACAGCACTCTATTAGCTGTAGACGCCAGGTGTCTCACACAGGGTTTGAAGTCAGGGGGGGGGGGGGGGGGCAAGGGGGGCCCGTCCTCTCTCTATTTTTTGAAGGAAGGGCCCGGCCCCACTTCGGCAGGTCAGCTCTAGCTCTGCAGCACCCATTTTTGATAAGCGCTGGAGCTTACTTTTTTACCAGTAGTAATTTGTGCGGGGAAATGATAAATTCCCAATTTTCCGAACAATGATTTAATCGCGATTATTCGATTCACGTAGCGTCAGCAAAACACACAAAAAAAAAACCGTATTGTCGTAGAGCTGAATGCAGTTCCCTGAGACACTGCACACCACAAGTTACCACCTGTGCGAATAAGCTCCTTGGCACAGCATACTGTTTCACGAGGCACCTGAGCGTGGAGCTACCTCATCGTGAATCAGTGAAGGTTTACCTTAGTCTCAGTAGGTTACTAGTCAATTTTCATTCCTTTAGTTGTGCATTACGAGCCTGGTATAATGCCAAGAACTCATGCATTTTGCCTACTTTTTTATGCAAGTAGGTGTGAAAGAAATATAGCGTTGTCGTGCCTGGTGTTCTCAATGCAATGAGTCAACTAATGTATGTTCTGCGTTGCAGCTGGAGTTATGAGCTGTCAGCTCATATATCTTTAAGGTATGAGGCCAAGTATCGGAAAAAAATTTTTAAAAGCGATAAACACTACAGACCATAGGTCGGCAAAAATATTGGAATTCACTCAGACTCACTCAAGAAATATATTTTGCTCTGAGAGCTCACTCGCACTCAGACTCACTAAACTTTTACTCAACCGGACTCACTTGAACTCAGACGCACTATAATTTTTCTCAACCGGACTCAGTCGGGCTCAAGCTCACCAACATATTGCTCAGCTGGACTCGCTCAGACTCAGACTCACAGCTTGACCTGAGTCTGAGTGAGCCTGAGTGAGTTGACTTATGAGTACGCTGGTGTAAAATTAGCTTTTCCGATCATAGTGCAAGTGCTCTTTAACGCCAATAGCTCACATAATCGGTGATCTACAATACGCCTTGTGATCTCGTACCTTCAAATACGTGTTATCAGTGGTTGCAATCCAGTAGGATGTTTGTTATGAAATATGCGACTCACACGAGATATTTTTAAATACGAAGCATTTATTAGCGAACCTCAGGCACTTTTGGCGTTTTCTATCTACGTATCTATCTATCTATCTATCTATCTATCTATCTAGCCGCCTACGTCTGGGAGCTCTCCCGGTCGTCTCCACAGGTTGTAATATACCAAAATTCGCACAACAGAGGATCAGTTCATGAAGAACATGATTCACTGGTCATGACATTAATAACGCAAAATACCTGTCGCGTACGTCATGAAACCCTTTCTCTCAGTCACGTGTGGCACATACCCGTATACCAGAGTTTATGTTACGCGGGTATGTGCCACAGGTGATACAAAATCTCAACCAACACAGTAAACGCGAACACACACATTGAAACGCAAGGAAAGTGGTGATAATAATAATTGTTGGGGCTTTAATTTTGACCATCTAGTATTCTTTAACGTGCACCGAGATCGCACAGTACACGGGCATCTAGCATCCATCGAAATGCGACCGCTGAGGCCGGGATCGAACCCGTGACCTCGGGTTAGCAGCCGAGCACAGTAACCGCTACACCACGGTGGCGGACACAAGAAAAGTGATGAAGCTGAGGACATACCACCCGTGGAAGACGCTCAACTAACATGCACTCGTTCACGTGCTCCGCAACGTGGACCACGTCGATTACGCAAAAACCGTGGTCAATGCCTCCTACAATAAATCTGCCGAGAGAACCAGGCCTCTCATCATTACCGCTGACTTCAACACTGATTTATCAAGACCAACAACACCTGGTCTTTATACTGCGTGAAAGATGCCTTGAATGTGGACAGGGCATCAAAAGACCTCGCTGCCACGTGCAGGACAGGAGGCGTCATAGATCATTTCATCGTAGGCATCCAGGATTTACACCAGCTGTGCTATACCTCGCACTTCACTACACTTAGACCCTTGGTAGCCGCGATCACGAACGGATCCGATTAAAAAGTCTGGTCCAGCTGCTGGTGCTGACTGATCACGGTGATGATGACCTTTGTTCAAGAACTGTCAAGAAACCCTCCGACACATGCACACGGGTTCGTGAAACGTGCGTGCGTTCTCCGTCATAACAGATAAGTATAAGCATAACAACTGTAACCCAACTGCAACTGTGACTGTAACGTACGTGCAGTGCGCCTGCGTGTGCCACTTGGTTGTGTGTATATCCAGGGGAACTTTCCTGAATGAAGCTTAGTTGCGAGTAACGCCTGTCCTGTGCATTTGTGTTTCTTTTTTGTGCTGTTTGGATTCGCGCTATCCAGTATTGAAGAATATAAGCTTACCGCGTCTGGTGATGGTAACACCTATGTTGCTGTTGGCCTCGTTACGTAACTGTAAACAACTTGTTATATAATACATATGCAACTCTTAAGGACATGAGTGTGTTTATGTCACTTCCACATTTCTCTCGCGTCATTCCGTAACGTTTCGCTCAACATGAAAAATTATGCCACAGTCACCATCCGGCGCATGCTTCGCATAACATCGATACCCACGGTACGTGAGATCTGCCGAATTTTTATCAAGAGCGTCCCACGAAAGAGTTTGCGGGGGAGGTCATGGCACCTCTCCCCCCCCCCTCCCAACTCATGCCTCTTATCAATAAACATTGTGGTGGAACATGAACGCTAGTGCGTTGAGGCATGTTTGAATAGGTTTGAGTATACGTAAGCCGATATAAGGCTGACAGTAAAGCCGATAGGTGAGTACATAGGGTCATTGGTCGGCAATAAAAGGTGGAGCTCACTCAGACTCACTCAATAAATATATTTTGCGCTTAGGGCTCACTCGGACTCAGACTCACCAATATTTTCCTCAACCGGACTCACTCGGACTCCGACTCGCTAAAATTTTCCTCAACCGGAATCACTCGGACTGAAACTCGCCAACATATTGCTCAGCCGGACTCACTCAGACTCACGGCTCGATCTGAGTCTGAGTGAGTCGACTCATGAGTGAGTTTGCGGATCTATGCCACAGGCTATCAGTCTACATTATTAAGCACACCTTTTTAGTACATATGAGCATGATAAAGCAAGTCCTATTTTTTAGATGTGAAGCATCTTATAGCGGAGTTCAATCCGTTGGTGGTGGTGGTGGTGGTGGTGTGCGGCGTGACCACCCTTACTGCGCATGCGCAAACCCTTTCCACTTCCCCTCTCCACTCCCTCTCTCCCCTTTCCCTCTCCACATCACGTCACCCCTTCCCTTTCCCCCCTCTCATATCTCTTTCCCATCCCCTCTCCACACCCCTCTCCCTCCCATCTCTCCTCATCTCTCCTCCCCTTTCCTCTCTCCACTACCCCTCTCCCCTTTCCCCTCTCCACTTCCCCTCTCCCCTTTCCCCCTCACCACTCCACCTCTGAAACGCGGGCTCTACATGCGGAAACACTGCTTCGCATCGCCTCATGGTCCCCTTTAGCGGGAGATGGTGTGATTTCTTTGTTAATTTTTCGTAATTGAAAATTTCATTAAAAAGGGGCCTTACGCGAACACTCCTAGCTCAAATACCTCTCAATAAAAAACCTAATTTTTTGTAGGGACATAAGCTTTGTTGAGTGCGATGAACCAAAACAAATGAGATCAGATGAAGATCAAATACATAATCATTAAATAACCAAAAAATTATGCACTAACACTAGGGGCACCTTCATGAAACAGGCAGCGATATTAAATCGTGTGGCACGATTTTGCTTATTAAAGTTCATTGTACACCTACTGATGTGATAAGGAAGTGTGCTATGTTTCCATGGAAAATCCTTTTTAGCAATGTTCGCGCACAGAAAAATGCCAAAAATATAACTTCTGAGAAAATCAATAAAGATTTGAAACAGGTGCAGCGCTTACACAAGGTGATCAGGAGCGCTAGAATCCTCCATATTTGTTGTGTAAAGACGTTTATTGGCGGGCACGGGGCGACGATGCTCGACAAGCTGCAAAGAAAGCCCTCGAAATACAAAAAAGAACACGTTACCAGCGCATATATATATATATATATATATATATATATATATATATATATATATATATATATATATATATATATATATATATATATATATATGTATATATATATATATATATATATATATATATATGTATATATATATGAGTGAAAAGAAGGACTCACGTACGAAATGTAGTTTTATTAACGTTTCGGCTGGTGCCCCGCCACGGTGTTTCTAGTGGTTATGGCGCTCAACTGCTGACCCGATTTTCGATGGAGGCGAAAATGTTTGAGGCCCGTGTACTTAGATTTAGGTGCACGTTGAATAACCCGAGGTGGTCGAAATTTCCGGAGCCCTCCACTACGGCGTCTCTCATAATCAAATCGTGGTTTTGGGACGTTAAACCCCAGATATTATTATTATTAACGTTTCGGCTGGTGGGCAGCCTTCGTCAAATGAATGTAGTACATGTGACAGATGCTATTTATAGGTGTGTAGCTTCACACCGTGGCGCAGTGCTACACAAGCAAACGTTCTGCGCATCGAGAACAACAAGTGATAGGCGCATGGTGAACACAACTCTGCGAATAACAATAGGAATAATAAAAATATCGCGTTGGACAGAAACCGCGTCACTGGCCAGTGATATACCGTTATGACTATAATATATATATATATATATATATATTATAGTCATAACGGTATATCACTGGCCATATATATATATATATATATATATATATATATATATATATATATATATATATATATATATATATATATATATATATATATATATATATATATATATATATATATATATAGATATATGGTGTTTCAAGAAATGTGTCCGACCTTCCCAAAAATCAGCAAAATGTGATATTTGATTGCTGCCTTCAGAATTGGTTTTTCTGTGGTGGCAGTCATCTTAAGGTGATTAGAGATATGACTTGAGACAGTAATTAGGAAGTTAAATTAATTAACTTTTTAATTAGTGGAGTTAAGTGACTGTGTCAAATTGGGGAATTGAAGTTCTTCGTGCCAGAAACCGATCCCAACATTGAGATTTCGAAAAGCGGCTTCTAGTAATATTTACGAAGTAATGAAATTCAACCGAATTCGACGGCTTTCGCTATTGAAAGCCGTTGCATTTGGTTGAATTTCATTACGCCACAACAATTACTACAGAACGCTTTTTCGTAATCTCAAAGCTCGGATGGGTTCCTCGCATGATGAACTTCAATTCTCCCATTTCACCCAATCACCTAACTCCACTAATTAAAAAGTTAATTAGTGTTACTTTCTTAATTACTGTCCCTGCCGCTACAGAAAAAGCAATTCTCAAAGCCCCGAGCAAATATCGCATTTTCCTGATTTTTTTAGAAGGTTGGACACATTTCTTGAAACACCCTGTGTGTGTGTGTGTGTGTGTGTGTGTGTGTGTGTGTGTGTGTGTGTGTGTGTGTGTGTGTGTGTGTGTGTGTGTGTGTGTGTGTGTGTGTGTGTGTGTGTGTGTGTGTGTGTGTGTGTGTGTGTGTGTGTGTGTGTGTGTGTGTGTGTGTGTGTGTGTGTGTGTGTGTGTGTGTGTGTGTGTGTGTGTGTGTGTGTGTGTGTGTGTGTGTGTGTGTGTGTGTGTGTGTGTGTGTGTGTGTCACAACGCCTGCGAGATTAATGTCCCTGCATAGACTATGTTACGTATAAGGCATATGGGCGCCGTCATCATGGGCTGTTAAACGAATGTTTTCTTATTTCTGTGTATCTGACGCGAACTGATAAAGTCAGGAAACGCCAAATGCACCAACCCAAGTTTTCATGTGTATACGCCCACCGTAACACTGTTCGCTTATTTGTTCAATATAAAACATGGCAAGGTTAACAGCCCAGCATGGCGGCACCGAAACACGTCCGTAAAATAGTATATATGCTACCGCAGGGAGCAGATGCAGACAGTAACTCTAGATGAGCGCCCGCGAATGACGTTGCATGTTTCACGCGTTGACGGTGCATGAAATGAGACAAACTAGAAAACGCCGGCACTTAAGTTAAATATTGGATGAGGCTATTGGCGGCGAGGACATACGGAGCTAGTCGCCATCTGTCGGAAGCCCCTGGCTGATGGCACCACGGTTCGCCCCTCATAAGCGGGTACATTACAGTTAAAACTCGACCTAACGAAACCAGGTTTCACGAAGTTCCCGATCCAACGGAGCAATTTCGATTCCTCGACAGGTACCCATAGGGTTCAATGTTATGAATCCGAATTAATGCAGCTAACTGGGCACTAAATCCGATTTAACGAGGGTTTTCCTGAAATGAAAGTTAAAAACCAGTTATTTCTTTATAATTTTCGCCCAAGCGGTTTTTCGTCGAACCTGCGCTCTAACGCTATCGCTTTAATACATACAGCCGCCCTGATCACGACCTATGACTTTATTGTAACGAGTTGTACGCCATGACCATGCATTCATGCAACAACGGATTATACTAGGGCCGGCAGTGGTTTTAGTGCCCCTGTAAATGCTCCCACAATCGACGCGTCCGTTCTCCCATTCTATACATGTCGGCAACTTGTGATAACTTGACGTGACCACCTACAACACCTGCGCGTCACCCGCACATCCTCCTATGCCCGCTCGCCCTCGGGCAGCTCAGGCGTATTTTTCACACGAGCAGGCGAGGGTTAGCAGGAAAGCACAATGCCACGGTAGCTCTTGTGTCGCTACGGTGCAGTTTGAGATTTCAATGGATTGGAAAGTCCCTTTTACGGTTTTACGAACTTCCCGATTTAACGCAAGGTATCCTATATACGATACCAGGAAACTTGCCTTTCGCGAGCTTATCTTTCACCGTCACCAATGATCACGCCAATGATTGCCTGAGCTTACGCGGAGGGACATGCACGATGTCGACGTCGTACGACCGAAAGGTGACCGAAAGATACGGGACAAGCCTTCGCTTACGCCGGGAACGTATGGCACAGGAATCCTTTTTGAACACGAAAGTGTTTTATGTCGGGGTCCACCAAGATTGCAGTGACGCATTTCCGTCACGGAAATGACGTAAAAAAATACACATGATCAGATGGCAAAAAAAAAAGTTCCGTCACCGGGAGTCGAATCCACGACCTCTCGCTCCGCGACAACAGATGCCGGGCCCGCTATCCACTGCGCCACCGTCTCTTTTTTTTTCTTTCTTTATGCTCCACCGTCACACAGTCTGAATGCTTTACAAATGCGCCTTTTATATCTCGAACTTTCACCTCACAGTGCTCGTGGTCGGCGGGGTGGTGTCGGCGTCTGTGAGCGGTAAAGTGAAGTAATGCATCATGCAACGCGTCGTTGCTGGCGTCCCATTCGGCGCGTTTCCAATATGAGAAGTGCAATTTTGTGAACGCCTTAACACACCGCGATGTGGCGACCTTACCCTCGGCCTCGCTCATAGCATCCATCTATATTAAAACTAGCTCTCCGACGCGCACCTGCCTTGCCCTGCCTCGCTAACACCGCGTCCCCACTTACGTTCGCCCCTAGGAAAATCGCGGCCGGGCTATAGCCGGGCTAGAGGAGAGACAAGATGCACATTGCGTTTCCCTCTAGTCCGGCCGTGGTTTTCCGTTTACTCGTTAACATGCCGCGCAATGGCGACCTTAGTCGACGCCAGTGCTGGGCAGTATCGAAGATACATGTATCTTCGATACTATCTTAGATACTCTTTGGGTATCTTGTATCTGTATCGCGATACGTCTTGCAAAACGAGTATCTGTATCTGTATTTCCGATACATACAATAATGAATCACGTATCTTAAGATACAAGATACTGCTACAGAAACACCACCGTGCGAAACAATAAACGTCGACCGGAATTCCAGTTCTCAAGCTGATATTGCTGCCACTAAGCCACCTGAATAAAACTAACGACAGTAACATTCTTGTATATTTCCGCCAGAGCGTTCCAGCGAGCACAGACGATGATGTTTAAGCGTCCCTATTGGTGGAGCGGAGTTACATGATGGCGCTCGAGCCATCGCGACAAAAACAAGCGTGCGAACGACTACGCGCAGCCTACCTTTTTTAGATGTTTTCTTTCTTTTTATTTGTGTTGATGTCATGACACTTGTTCATAGACCCTGCACTCTGCTGCGTACGCCAATGCGTGCGGCGTCTTTCGCACAAATTCTGAGGCCGCTATACTGTCGCTATCGAAGTTTGTCTTGCGTGATGCGTCGTTGCAATGTTTCAAGAATGCAAGAATGGGGCTGCTTTGCGTCTCGCGCCTTTCACACATCAGCGATTTGAAAGATCTTGTGGAGGCAAGCTTGACCTACATAGTACAATGAGATTGACTTACATGCAATGGAGATTCTAACAGCCATCCCACTATCGGTGCTGATGTTAGATGCAATAGTAACAAGCATTTACGCAACAGGAAATATTTTGACGTACTGTGTCTGTGTTCTTCCTGCTAAATTATTCGAAAAGTTCTTTTAATGATAACTTGATTGTTAGTACAAGTGCTTTCTTTGCTGTCTTCCGATTGCATCCCATACATTACTTAGTCCTCTGCATAGTTTTTCGACCATCTGTTTATTGTAATATGTCTTTTGTAACCTGCTGCTCAAATACTGTCTCTGCTTTATTCTTATTTCTTAACTGTCTGCGAACGTGGTTTTATTTCATATTTCGCGGGCTTTCTTTAAAAGCCCGAGAACATTCACCACGCAGCATGTACGCTGCCGAAAAAAATTGGGTCGGTTGTTTTTAAATTCGCTCTGCGATGTGTCGAAGCGCAGCTGGCCCTAAAGTGCATATTAAAAATGTAGCAATGTCGCGTAATTGACCTTATTTAATTAACCAGTTCAGCTTAGTACAAAACATACCATAACGAGTGCCACATGACGGCAAACCAAATACTTTGGTTTCATTCAGCGGCGGTTAACCACTTGTTTTTTGTTTTTTTTTAATATTGGGTTTTACTTACGTGAAACACCCTGTATACTTATTCGCTTTCATTGTTTAATAAGGAACTACCTTGCTATTTAACTTAAATATATTCGTTTTCCTTTTTTTAGGTCACCTTAAAGTATTCTTATTGTTACGAATCCGCAGGTAGGCAGAGCTAGAAGTGGCAATAGTATGAATAGCAGTGATAATCTGCGGCGTTTTGTGCCTCTAGAATGCGTCTGAGACGTTTCCTGGCGGCTCAGGTTCTCTCAGAGAACAAATGGTAAAAGATTGCACGTTAGTGAATATGTTGCTAACGAACGCTTTAAGCCAGCAGATAAGTGAAATATGAAAAATCACTGCAGTTTTACGTCCTCAAATAATTGTGAGCGCCGACTATGTAGTTCATCGTCTTTACACGATGCGTCACAAACAATACCGCTGCCAACGTTGCTGCTGCTGTACACCTGTCGGGGGATGCGTTATTACGAAAACAATACGCTTGCGGACAAGGTAAGACTGCACAGCGGTATTTGTGCCATCGTGCGAGGGCACTTGCAAGTAGATGGTAACCAGCTAGCTGGTCACCAAGTAGAGCAGCGACACCAATAAACTACAAAGTGCCAAGCAAAAACAACTAACAGCGCAGTAGTTAAAGAGTTGTCATGTTAAGCAGCCGAACAAATCCCAATAAGTCGTTTAGAAATGAAACTAATACGCCTTGAGCAAGAAAGTTTGTATCTTGCGATACAAACAGGTATTTTGTTAAAATTAAACAAAGCTGTTTGCACGTAAGAAATTTTCAGGTAAACACATTTCTACATAGGCCTTTGCTGCTTCATTATATAGATGTATAACAGCAAATTTGCAAATGTATCGAAGTATCTTAAGATACATTTGGGAAGTATCGTATCGGATACAATTATTCCCCGAGTATCTTGTATTTGTATCTCAAATACTTCTTGCCCGGGTATCTTGCATCGTATCGCGATACAATTTCAAAGTATCTTTGTCCAGCCCTGGTCGACGCCACCGTGTAAGATATTGTGGTCGACGCTCTTCTGGCTGTCACACCGCTTTCGAAGCGGGATGGAGATGTGCCACTAAGCGTCAACTTGGGTGCATCCACGTTAAACTGTGCTATAGCTGCCAAACACCAATAGACATTGAGCAAGCTCTCTTACATCACTGTACTTACAGTAAACATTCAGCTACTTTTGTAAGGACACATTTTAGTTTCCTGTTATACCGATTCCAATGACGGAGCGATCAACCATGTTTTTTAACTTGTGGTTGTGGCTGTTGTGACATTAGGTGAGCGAGGCGATTTTGAACAGCACGTATAAACGAACTGGGGTAGCCTGAAGACGAAAGGTCACGGCATGTGGTATCCAAGTCTAGCACTCGGTCCTTCGGGGTTGAGCAGAGTTTTTCGCGAGGCTTTACCTGGAATCCCTTCATATCCAAACAACGGCGCACGCGCTCAATCGAAACTCGGGCAACCTGCCCCCGATCTGTACCCGTTGCTTGCGTCACATCGTGAAGCGTATTTAATCGGCCTTCTTAGGAAAAATTACATTCACTGTGAACAAGGTCCCCATAGCGGGACCGAAACGTCTTTGTCTTTGTGCGTGTGTTTTAACGATTGGTCGGTGTGCTTGATTTTTCCGCCACGAACTTTCCCGACCAGACGGGTTTCCGTCGAACCCTGGACTTTATTATTACTATTACAGAGAGTGATCGTCAACCCAACCATCAACCAACCGGCTCGTCCGAAACCGCTGGATTATGGGCAAAAAATGTTTTTTTTTTTCTGAAAACGGAACTGTGACAAAAGAGAAAGAAGACACTGCGAAATACGTAGAAAAAAAAATAGAGAAAAGAAAGCATAGGCGGAGCAAGACCTGATTCTAGGTCATTAAATGGTCGTGTAATGCAATGTCCGATCGTGTCGTTCGCGAAAGTGCGAAGTATCGATTTTCCTCCATGGTGTCGAATACGGCAACTAAACCTTTACTCGTACCATCAATCATTTGCTCGTCATGCGGCAGTGTTAAATCAATCGACCACTTTGTATTTTGTCAAACATGTATAAGGCCGAAAGAAAGGCACACTTATATCTCGTATTGGCCTTAGTATGTTTTATCTTAAATCTGATATAAGATTTTATCTCATATTTTATCTTTTTGCGCGAGTGCCCTTGGTCGTATCCGAAAAAAGATCTTTTCAGTATTTTTATAATTCGAATCACATCCGTCGCTACAGTAGTTGACCATCGCAGTTACGGAAACTTCTCAGCCATCAACAAAGGTAATAGAAATTATTAACAACAGAACACGATCCAATGTGCTAGACCATGCTGCTGGAAACTGCTCAGGACAACATTTAAAGATCCGTAAATCCTGCCACAGGGACATAGGCGTGCGCAGGGATCCCCTTCAGGGGGGGGGGAGCGATGGTTCGTCGCAGCGCCTCCCCCCTCCCAATTATGTCAGTGTATGGCGCTGACATTGCGCCCCCTCCCCCGAGTCGCAGCGCCCTCCCCCCTTCTCCTTATTATGTCAATGTGTGGAACTGTCTTCGCCACCCCCCCCCCCTCCCCCCCACGCGCACGCCTATGCACAGAGACACCATAGTACGTACGCAGAACTTTAAACAGTCGGGATACACCATCAGAGCTGACGTCACTGGTCCGACATTTTACGAGAAATAAAAAAGCGGTGGTGGTGTTTGATATACCATGTTTTCACGCGTATAACCCGCCCCTGCATATAACCCGCACCCCTAACTTTAACCGCTAGAACTGTACACTGTATACCTGAGGCGCTTTCGCGAGAGAATAATAAATAATAATTGGTGGGAATTGATGGCCCAAAACCACGATATGATTGAGACACGCCGTAGATAGAGGCTGACTGCGTGACGTTATGCTCCTTCCCGGAGAAGTCAGACACGAAACAGCACAGGCATCGCAGTTGTGCGTGGCGGCAGCTGGTGGTAACAAAGAAAACGTCCATATTGCGCGGGCGATTTCAATCGCTCATTATTTCTCCCGTTTACCACTCCCTCGCGACAGCTTGCACGACGAAACGATTGAGAGGCTCATTTGCGACAAAGCGATAAATAACAATGTTAGCGTGACTGTGGGACAAAACGCAACCACACAACGCTTCAGTGACAACACACCCATCCAAGATATGCTTGGTATCTGCCCGATTTGTTGCTTTGATATTTGTTTTGTTCGAGTTTGTAAAACGCGTAAGGTGTTCGTATCCTACTGTCATTCGTCATTCCGTTTTAGCCGAATGATAAAGGAGTCTGTTGCGCATCTGTCAACACCTTTTTCCGGTCGGCCGAAATCCATATCGGTGTCTCGTTTGCGCATGTCCGTTATGTCGTGCGCGTACATTTACACATCCAAAATGTAAATATTTCGGAGTTGGGGCGGTAACAACCCCTCCCCCCTTCTCCCGGCTATAGCGTTCGTGTATCGGACCCTATCAGTGGCGCGATCTTGTACACATTCCAAATTGGAACGGAGGTGGTCCATTCTATCGAGCCGCACGTAATTGGTCAATGTGAGCCGTGTGAGCCGGCTCACAATTGGCAATGTGAGCCGGCTCACATTGACCAATGTCATTGGCAATCACACTGATTGAATCACATGTCTCACATTGACCAATCGCGTGCGGCTCGATAGAACGGACCGCCTCCTTTCCATTTCGGAACGCGTACAATATCGCGCCACAGACAGGGCTTAAAGTCAGGGGGGGCGGGGCTCCATTATTTACGGAGGGGCTCCCCCCCCCGTCCCCCCACCTTCCTCGGCAGTCCAACTGTGGCACTGCGTGCTTTGTGGTAGTAGTGCTTTGTGCGGGGCAATTGTACTCTGCGATTTTCCGAATAATTATTTCATCGCGATTATTTGGTTGATGGGGCGTAAAAAAAAAAGAAGAAAACAGGTATCATCGCACTGCTGAATGCAATTCGCCGAGACACTGAACACCACGGGCAACGCCCCCAGAAACCACGGGTCACATACCCCGTTCGACAAAGCTTCTTGGCACAGCATACCGTTTCACAAGACACCTGAGCGAGAAGCTACCTGCTGTGAATCAGTAATGGTTCACCTCGGTGTCCTTAATTTACCACTCAATTTTCATTCTTTTAGTTGTGCATTACAAGTTTGCTGTAATGGCAAAGACGCCAGTATTTTGCCAACTTTTTAGGCAAGTAGTAGTGAAAATAAAATGTAGCATTGTCGTGCCTGAGGTTCTCAATCCAGTGAGTCAACCAATGTTATTTACTTTGAGCTCACATATCTTTAAGCCTTTACATCCCGAGTTATTTCTGAAAAATCGTTCCCAAAACAATTTCGTGTAATGGTTGATTGCATTGACACGTTGAATAAATTCCCGACATACATTCGGAAAGCATTTGTTCAGATTAGAGCCAGTTGGCTTCACTGCACTGGTGGTGACACAAAAATTCGGACGCAATTTGACTGTTGCATCAAACTAATGGGTGCATATAGTTGCCATACAAATACAGCCTAAAAAGTATTTTGAGTTTTGAAGTTCGTGTAAGTGCCGAATCGGAAATCTGAGAAGCAAAAAGCGATGATGTCATCGAGCGGGGTCGTTTTGTAAACAACATACATACATCACGAGTTCTGGGCGGGTATGATGTATACCATAACAAGAAACCTACAAAATAACATTGCAGCGACTTACCCGTTTACTGACTGTGTCAGTATATATATATATATATATATATATATATATATATATATATATATATATATATATATATATATATGTGTGTGTGTGTGTGTGTGTGTGTGTGTGTGTGTGTGTGTGTGTGTGTGTGTGTGTGTGTGTGTGTGTGTGTGTGTTGTGTGTGTGTGTGTGTGTGTGTGTGTGTGTGTGTGTGTGTGTGTGTTGGCGCCTTATGAGGGCCCCCCTCCCTCCAAAGAAGGGGCCCTGGCCACAGATATATCTGTCGGCTTGCGCACAAGACTTCGCGACTCGTGGCTCAATGCGCCTAGTCATCGTATTGCCACGCGTGTTTATTGCTTTATTTTGATGTATTCGGGGTTCAGCCACAAGAACTGTTAGCAACGCTCAGCGCAGACAGCGCCGAGTCAAGTTTATTCGAGAGCTTACGCGAGCACCGGCGATAAGGCTGGAAGGTTCGAAGACTGCTGTAAAAAGGCGACGCGTTCCGCCGATGATCAGATTACTTGACGGCGAACAGGGCCGTAACTAGGGGGGGGGGGGGGGCATAGGTCGGCAAACTCACTCATGAGTCCACTCACTCAGACTCACTCAGACTCACATTGAGCCGTGAGTCTGAGTCTGAGTGAGTCCGGAGGAGTAATATTTTGGTGAGTGTGAGTCCGAGTGAGTCCGGTTGAAAAAAAATTTAGTGAGTCTGAGTCCGAGTGAGTCCGTTTGAGGTATATTTCGGTGAGTCTGAGTCCGAGTGAGCCCTAAGCGCAAAATATATTTCTTGAGTGAGTCTGAGTGAGCTCCGCACTCTTTTGCCGACCTATAGTTCTATCTACACAACTTCAGCATTACTATCAGCCTTATGTGGGCTCACGTTTATAGTCCCATCGACTCACACATACTTCAAAGCACTAGTGTTCATACGCCAGCTCAATATTTATTGATGAGAGGCGTGAGTTACAAATGAGGGCAGGTGCCGTGACCCCCCACCCCTTCCACAAACTCTTTTACAGGAACGTCTTGGTAAAAATATCTCATATGAGTCATCTCTTTCAATAAAAATGTCCCTACTAGATTGCAACCACTCATAGCTCATACCTGATTGCACGAGATCAAAAGGCGCCAAATAGAGCACCAATTAATTATTCGAGATATTGGTAATAAAGAGCATAGACGCCATAGTCGAAAAAGCTAATTATATGCTAACGGACTCATGAGTCGACTCACTCAGACTCAGATAGAGCCGTGAGTCTGAGTCTGAGTGAGTCCGAGTGAGTAATATTTTGGTGAGTTTGAGTCCGAGTGAGTCCAGCTGAGAAAAATTTCAGTGAGTCTGAGTCCGAGTGAGTCTGGTTGACGAAAATTTTCGTGAGTCTGAGTCCGAGTGAGCCCTAAGGGCAAAATATATTGCATGAGTGAGTCTGAGTGAGCTCCACAATTTTTGCCGACCTATGGGGGGGGGGGGGGGGGGGGGGGGTGAGTGGGTTGTGACACCCCCGAAATTTTTTCATGCTTTAACTTTTCAGGTGGCACTAAAACTTTCACGCCTTCGCAGCGACCAGTAGTTGCCAAAGTTAGCCGTTCTACACACAAACATCCCCCCCCCCCCGGAAAAAAATTCCCGGGTACGGCCCTGGCGGTGGCGACTGTTCTCGCCGTTATCAGTGTGCAGCGTGAATCGCTTGTACGTACGTACAGTGCCGTCCACTGTTAGGGTGAACGCGGCTCAGCGTGGCTGCACTCGGCAGAGCGCCAGTGCAGCTGACGCGGCCGCGCATCGAAACGAAGCGGCGCAGGCGCACACGAGCGCGCCACTCTTGCTGTACTGCAGCCAAGCAAGACCGGCGCCTGGCTACTACAGAGCGGCGCGCTCGAGTGATAAAGCAGACGACGCAAGGTATCTCCCGTGCGTCCGTGTGCGCATGCGCCGCTGCGCTTCGATGCGCGGCCGCGTCGACGGCACTGGCGCTCTGCGGAGCGCAGCCACGCTGAGCCGCGTTCACCCTAACAGTGGACGGCACTGTACGTTGACTTTTCATTTGGGCACAAGTTCGCCCATATAAAGAGTATTTTTCAGTCTTGCTGCAGCCTTCTTCACCGTCACAACCAAGTGACAGTATCCACGTGCAAGACACCATGTGCCTTTTGCGTGCATCGATCTTGCATTTTACACATTCAGAGCAATCTATGTTAAAGGGGTCATGAACCACTTTTTTAAGTAATGATCTAATGACCTCAGTATCGGAGTTTACTGCCTCCCGAATCGATTGCCGCAAAAATTTCTCGAATCCATCAAGAATGAGCGGAGTTACGGGGTTTGGGCGCACGCTCTCGGCGCTTTCTCTCTTTTCTCGTGCCGACGAGCGCACTGGAAGCTAGACAGGGAGGGATGGCACGGGGGAAAGAAGCGTCATGAAACGCGATCGCTCTCCCGCTGTGATTCGCGTGCGCGAGGGCGGCTACCGTGTAAATTTAGCAGACTGAGGAGTGCGGCGCGGGCAAGTGGCGGCACCCCGTGGCAAGAAGCTCATCTCATCCGGCTATCGGCCAATAAGCATGCTATATCTCTTGCGACGTAAACTGGCAGATCCGCGACGTCAACGTGCAACGCCCCGCCCACCGACGAGAGTGAGAACCGGCCTCTGTTTGAAAAGAGGGCGCCTGAGGAAACGGCAACTTCGCGCTCAGCTTGTGGCCTTTACGCGGCGCGCACGACTGTAATATTTTGCAGAGCAGTTCATAGCCGTGTCAGCTTTCCGCGGGATGTGTTTTTTCAACAAGCCCAAGGGGTGCTTCATGACCCCTTTAAAGGGGCCCTGCAACACCTTTCCAAGTAACCATCGAATGGCTTAATTAAAGGAGTTTACTGCTTCACGAATCGACCGCCGCAAAAATTTTTACAATCCGTCAAGTACGAGAGGAGTTGGAGATTTGTCGCACGCCGTAATTGTTTCCCCTCTTCTCTCGTCCCGACGAGAGCGTGGGAAGCACGGCAGGGAGGGATGGCACGGGGGAAAGAAGGTCACGCTCGCGCCATGACCTAGACCTTTTCTTTTTTTCTTCGAACGCACGGCTTACTTTCAGTGTGATCGCTCATGATGCTCAAATCAGCCAACGGCTGTGAAGTTGAGTATATTGGCCTGGTCATTTGGGTACATGGCATCACTTGAAGAAAGAATAGGGAATGATTTCTAGCTGACTGAAAATTCCAGGCCGCTGTAATGTTTGGCTCGCGTGTTCTCAGGAGCCTCAACCACCAATCAGCAGCGATTTCTGACCATGCTGAAAAAGTGTTGAGGGCCCCTTTAGGGCACCGTTGTATGTTGCAGCAGTATCTAGAATGATTCCTTGGTGCATAATAAATGGCAATGTGGAAAGCGTGAATGATGTACTGTTCCAACATTCCCGATGCGAGTTTCTGGGCGATTTTCAAGCAGTCTGCTTCTTGCTCGGCATCTATGCAGGAACCACGAATAAAGGCGCACTCTGATATCAGTAAAGTAACCTGCTGAAGGGAGAAATGAAACATGCAATTTAGAGTAGACGATTAACTGACACACCATGACATATTCGTACGCGTTTATTTACTCAGAAGGCTCCAGTGGTTTGGACGCCGTGTCTTGTGGAAATAACGCTTCAGTACGCACGCAAGGAGAAACAGCAAAAGGCAGAGAACAAAAAGAAAAACACACGCTGCGTACACCGCAAGCACGCACTTGGTTCCCGTGCTAGCAATATAAGTAGCACGCACACCTTACACATAATGGGTCTTAATAACAGACGCTGAAAGAACAAACTCTGTTGAGACACACATTTCATTAACGCATTTTCGCCGATAGAGGGCAATGTGAAAAAAAAAAAAGAATTACCATGGATACCTATAGAGAAAGGTGACATAAACTGCATCACCCAATCCATACACACATGCACACACGAGAAAAGTCAGACTAGCTTTGTTTGTTGGTTTTTCTTTTTCTACAGCTCTGCATCGTTGATCACTGCGGTGGTAAAAAGGCAGGCAGTCAAAAGACGGCAACTGAGCCAAGAAGCAACAAGCACAGCACACGTGCGCTGATCAACATGATCAGCACAACATATGGAAGCAGTAGCATTCAATGTCACAGCCTCCGAATTTTGATATTTCGGTATAAACAGGATACGACAGGCTCTGGGCTGAAAGGAACTGGCAACAGTGATCAGCAGAAATACCGATACATTTTTCGCTCACAGCTCACCAAGTGTGTGCCTTAACACTGGAAACTCTGAAAAGCCTGCAGGGAAGATGCTGCAGAAGTGAACATGTTTCGTGGAAAACAAGATGCACAAGATGCTCGCCTAAACGAAACGCATTTTTAATGCTAGCAGCAGCTTGCTTTCAATATTGAAATTAGTTTGCCAGACCTTCACAGACAAAAGAAATTTTACATTAACAGGTGCGTAGCCAGGACCTAGTAATGGGGAGGAGTCCGACACCTCTATATCTGCATGTATGTGTGCATGTATACATATTCCAATTAAAAAACTCAGGGTGGTTGAGCCCCCTACCCACCCCCCTCTCTGGCAATGCCTATGCCACTTCATTTCACCACATAAGCAACTGTACCATTAATTTCCACCAGATAGAGCTTAAAATTAAGTGTCTGTCCTCGACTTCAGTGCCCTACTAATAATGGGGCTAGATGCTCAGCGAAACCAGACACCTCTACTGTGTTCCGCACACAACAGGTATTACTGATATCAAAATGTTGCATTATTCATGCCCGTCACATGCACTTTTATAGGATTGCACTGAGTTTTATACGAATGCACTGAGTCTCGAAGAAATGAGCTACATTGGTGCCAAGTTTTGTAAGACCGCATTACACAATTCCTATCTCTGTGCAATAGCCCTACTCAAGAACCCGTTCTGGCCCAGAGCGGCCAAGAGACAACAAGATACCGTGAAAGAATATGTGAACCTTGGTGTGACTTTCTGTGCTGAGCATGACACACACGCTGCCACACAATGCCACCCTGCTGACCAACCTCACCACGAACTGCACCAAGTTCCTTTCTTCACAGGGCTTGCCGTATCATCAGGCGCATCTGCCGCTGACAGTCCCAACATGCGCAACCCTTGTAGCAGCAAAGCAGTCATCGGGCAAAGGCACAAATGCAAACGCGTCGTCGTCGGTGGCCCAAAAAACCAAAATAGCTGGCCACCGTTGGGGCACTTTCGTCTCGACATCTTCTCTGTGAAATCTGTACACACTAGAGCAGCACACAGAGCCAGCCAGCCCCCTACAGGTCCAAGGTTTCCTAACAAGAAGGCATCGTGTTTCATCACAAGGAAAGACCACTTCCTGGAAGCCAGCAGAGGAAGCAAGCTGGGCCGATGTTGAGCTTTTTTTTTACCAAACAATACAGGGCCAGTGCTAAAAGAAATGTCTATAAAGAGCAGGTACACAGCACACCAGTGCCCACCTACCACCAGGAACAAGGAGAACCACCAAAGTAATGACAGTTACTCGCACAACACTAAAAAGTGCCAACAGTGTGCCACCAGGGAGACCTTAGGGTTTTCAGAGGTGACCCAATAACATAACCACCATCTACACATAAAGGTAACACAATTACGATATGTGATCCACTCTTAGCAATAGATGGCTTGGGTATAGTATATGCAAGAGGAAGCTTGATAAACAACTCATATAAAGGAAAGATGCAGCCTGCCATGTACGCTTCAAAACAGATGCATTCATATTGCTGTGCAAAGGCTGTCAATACAGTGCAGCTCCACAGAGGTGAGCACATGTGGATACAGGTGCAGTACAAATGAAACGTGTGATCAATGTTCTCACTTGATATCAAATGTTCATCAGCAGTGAATGCACAACAAGTACTGCGCTATAAAAGGCTTTCTGAATATACTGCCTCGATAAAAATGGTGCCAGCTATGTAGTAGCATTACAATGAAACACTTCTCTTCTTTCTCCTATTTAGCTATAGACCCTTTCAATTCGTTGAGCATGTTTTATGCATATAAAAATCTGCATGTTAAACAAAAAAATGTTGTAACCTCCAGAAGCAATGAGACCACCAAGGAACATTGGAAACATGTCATCTCAATGTGACACTAGTTATCCTAAAGTTATAATGGGTGATATTGGATGCAAATGTACAGCAACCAAGTGCATGGAAGCTAGTTTTAAACAGTGCCTACAAGCATAGGCCTGCGCAGGGTTCCTCTTCGGGGGGGTGCAAAGGCGGGCGAAAGTTCATCGTAGCAACCCCTCTCCCTATTAAGGTCAATGTATGGGGCAGAATTTGCACCCCCCCTGCGCACGCCTACACCTACAAGGTGAACTCCACCAAAATGAATGAAGTGACAAGCGGTGAAATTAAGTTTCTCCATAAACATCAGCCAATTGATCGTATGCACTTAGCTGAACACAGCTGTGCACATTAAACTTTAGCGCTTTACTCGGAAATTTCCAGAAAACTTAAAATGTTCTTAAAAAGAGCTTAGCAGCAAACAACTCTTTCAGCAAATTCACAATGCAGAACAATACATACACTGAACAATGTTGGATGCAATTGAAGGGACACTAAAGAGAAAACTAATTACTTCAGACAAATTAAGCATTGTGCAAAGGCTGCATTAAGGTTAATTTTGAAGTCATAAATCAATTACAAGATTTAAACAAAGCGAAAGAGGGTTAGGGCTAAACATCTTTTTTTAAATTTCATGCTTATACCTGAGGCGGTGGTACATTATATTTTAATTTGGGCAGTTCTGATGCAGTAAGGGTTCTAAAACATGTCAAGCTCAGCCTTCAGTTCTTAAAAACAAAATTCAGTCCACCTTCACTGACAAATAATTAAAAGGGTCCAAATAGAAATCAAAATCTATGACATCATGGCAAGATGTTGCAGGAACTTCCAAAGTGATGTTAACACTGAAGTTTTATTTTAGCACTCTATCAGCGTTCTCAAAGAATAAAAGTGGCTATCTCTTTTTTTTGCAGAAGTAGAATTCATAATAACACAGCTGAACTGCTTTTTCACTTCAATGTCCCTTCAAGAAGACAACAGCACGCAAAAGCATCTCGTAAAGTGGCTAAATTCCCCTCTGAAATCGTCCAGCACAAAAAGAATGCTGCACACCTAAATCACCATGCTTACAAGTCGTAGAAGCACAGCGTTCCTTGCTCAAGTTCTTGTGAACACACCACAGACATTAAAACAGAAGTGAAAAGAAAGTGTCCCAGGAGCAGCGCGCTCCAGCAAACAGCTGCCGCTCACGAGTGCAAACGCTAGCACCTACCAACAAGCACGCCCAGCCACCACGCCACGCCAAGCCAAGCCAAGGAGGCTCGAAAAAAGCCCCAATGTATATGCGGTGCAGCTGTAAGGGCTGCAGGCACAGCTGTACACCCTGTTGCCGAGATGGGGGGCCAAGCGAGGCACGCAGTGCACCTCCAGGTTTGTCCTGGAGCGATTCCAGGGCAGCACCAGTGTGTAGCCTAGTCCACACATCTTGGCATAACCTTTTGAGACAGTTGGCCACCCGTGCTGACAAGCAAACCAAGCACACAGCCAATATGCATACTGCGGAATCCCAGGGAAGGGCTTTCCTGGATATCTCGAATATTAAAATCAAAAGGTGGCACCCACTTCCGCGTAGCACTTGAGCTACATAGCCAAGTTGTCCAGGTTTCTTGGAAAGAAACCTTCGAACAATCGAAGAGAGAATCAGCTTGCCAACGCTCCCTTTAAATAATATATCCTCAACTTGCAGGTTGAGGTGTATGCAGCTGAAATATTCATGCTAATTTCGATCTAATTTCTAGTTCATCTCAATGTCAAGCACAAGCCTGTCGACACTGGCCATATTAACAGATGTGCAGAAAGCCCATTTAGGAAATTTGTCATTAATTGTAGGGCAATGCATGTCACACTGAACTTTTCATGCAGGCTTGTACAAAAGCACTTTCGGCTTTAACCTTTCAGCATTTGCTGCACTCCACACAGCAGAGACTGAATTTCCAAAACAATGCGAAACACCTACTCGGCTACAAGGCACACTTCTAAATGTTTTAAATGAGGTGATCAACATCCAGATTCTGCACACTAAAACGAACAAAATTTACCAAATGTGTGATATTATTGAAAGAAGTCTGCCCCCCTCATCAACTCGTGCTAAAGTCTCTACGTTGTAAAGAGTTAGAAAAACTGGTATGAGTGCAGTCATGGATTACAAGAACTGCTCCCTAGCTCGTATATGTGCTTTTTGCTGCAGAAACATAAAGTTGGACTATCCTGTCCGAGCCCAAAAGAAAAAGGAACAGTGCTGCCAACAGGACAATGGCAAAATTAAACACCACAGTGCCTGTGTATTCTGCCTTGAATTCAATTCTTTCCGTTTGCTGCCCCCCGCTTTCTTTTTAAATTACGAGATCAGTTTCACTTAAATATCATTAAAAAGTGCAGCATAGTGCAGTGAAGAGAATGCACCATCATAAAACTAGCTGTATAGTAGTTCAATTTATGCCATTTATCAGATACACTGATTTCTTTAAATCTGTGTCACCTCACTACGAGGGCCATTGTGTTTTCCTTTATTTTTTGTAATTCAGGCAGCAAAAATGTGAAGACAAAATGCCACCTTTAGAGAAAGATATTTATCTTCCTAGACAGATCGCATAATGGAAATATACTTTAATAAAAGGTGTATACTTCAAAGTCAGAAGAAAGAAAGTGCTAAAAGTGACATAATCACACTTCAGGGGGGGCGGGGGGTCCAACAATTTTTACTTCATCTACACAAGGCGAGTCCCACTTCTCGTGACGTATTAAAACTTGTGACCATCAACCAACAAAGTAATGCTCGTCAAAAGCTTTCACGTCTATAGCCTTTGAAAATAATCACATAAGTTTTTCAAATAAACTAATTCCCATTTCTCTCCATGTTTTTCCCACAAGTGTTTTGTAGAAGTAATAAAGCTATGATAAATTTGCTCGTAGTTATGTGAAAACATGGCAAAGAGAGCGCTAAAAAAAAGACAGAAAATGAGCGATGTGGTGAAATCTTTCGAAACATTGAAGGAAAATGTTGAAGTGGGGGAATCAAAGCAGAATCAAAGCTATGAACAACACATAGCAAGACAGCCCCAAGTGGTGCCTAAAAAGAGTGAAGGCAACAGAATAACAGGGTTGGCTCTCTTGAGATTCTACGATAATAAAATGCAACAGAGAGAACGACTCAACACACAACTACTGAGGCTAAACGCAATTGCCCGTAAAAAAAAAAAGGATATTAAAGGATGGTGTGCAAGAACATAGCTGTCGTTAATGGTACAACCATAGGATGTGAAGAAACCACTGCAAGGTACCCGATATGTTCGTCACGATATTGCCGTTACTATATAGTAATGAACCTTGGACAACATTCTGATGCTGTAAGCAATGAGAGATTCCATATACTGGAAGTGAACAGCAGAAAAACGGAGATCACAACATGAATCCCCAAGTAGGGGATGATAGCGAAACAACATAGATTGGCTAGATTATACGCATTCATGGAAGACAGCGCAAGTCAGAAAAGAGAACATGTTAGTTTTGTCTTCCCTTCATCACGTGTTCTTGTTCGCGCTATCTGTTGCAGAGAGACAGTAATTTATGCCATGATCGAGTGCCATTTTTATGGCCACCTTGAGATCTGTAAGCCTTGATGGCAATCTTTGTATGGAACGCTACCTTGATGCCAGCAGACAGTTGCTGGTCTCAAGATGAAAGCATAGTGAATAATCAGCAAATGCTTGCTTTCGAGAAGCAGCACCAAACAAGACCTTTGTTTATGAAAACAATGGTTACAGGTCGGTGTGAGCAGAGGAAAAAAAAACTAGGATGGCCTCTCAGGAAAATGGGCAGACAAAGTAGACAGGCAGAGACTTAAAACTGTGTGGTGCCTGCGTCTCGTGCTGGTTCAGAAACTGCCTACTGAGAAATTTTAATATAGCTGATGTAAAGAAACTATCGATCAGCCAAGGAACCACACAGACAGCCGTTCATCGTTCCAACTTCTTCTTCTTCTACTGCAGTGCTCGCCTGCACGCGTTTATTCCTTTTCTTTTTCAACATACTCCCGCCCCCCAGTAGTGTCGCTCAATTCGAGCTTGTACAATTTCTGTACTGGCTTTCTTAAAAACTTTCCGTCTTGGGCTTTCACCCGGCAAGCTCGGATTATGCCATCTTGACCCGGGTAAACGTCTGTGACTCGCCCAAGGGGCCAAACACCCCGAGAAATGCCAGGCTCTTCGATGATTACCACATCATCTACTCGTAGACAGCTGCTGGGATGTGCAGGGTATAGGTGAAGTGCCCGCAGTTCTAGCAAATACTCTTTTTTCCATCGCATCCACAGGTGATCTATCAGCTTCTGTCTGTGTCTCAACTTCTTGCTGATGTCACTTCGAGTAGTCTGAGGACTTATAGCATCGTAGTCATTGTTGGGCCGCTCTGGAGAAGCTAGCAAGGAACGTCCAACAAGAAAATGCGCCGGACATATCGGAGAAGGCTCTTTGGCGTCCGTATACGTGTAGGTCAATGGTCTTGAGTTAACAACTGCTTCAACCTCCAGCAGCATCGTCTCGGTTTGTTCGCTGGTGAGTTTGCTCTTTCCCATCACCTTGCGCAACGATGACTTCACTGTTCGGACAAGCCTCTCCCACCAACCACCCCACCAAGGTGCACCCGGAACGATAAACTTCCATTCGATGCGATGGGTCAGTAGGAAAGACGCGAACGGAGAGCTCTTCATGACATTCCAGATGTTCCTGAGGTCCCGTGATGCTCTCTTAAAGGCAAGAGCGTTGTCAGAGTACAGTGTTGCTGGTACCCCTCTGCGAGCCAGAAACCGGCGGAACGCTAGTAAGAAAGCGCTTGTCGAGATCGCACTCGTCAGTTCAAGGTGTACTGCTCTCGTCGTCGCACAGGTGAACAGCAGGATGTAAGCTTTCGATGCATCACCATGTAGCTCCTGTTGCTTTATATATAGTGGACCTGCAAAGTCCAATCCCACTACATCAAACGGTCGTGACGAGAGAAGCCGGTCCTCAGGCATCGGCGCATATTGTACGTTTCCAGGTTTCATGTTGTACCTTCGGCAGAGGAAGCAAGCATTAATGATTCGTTTCACTTCTTGTCGAGCGCGGATAATCCAATAACGCTGTCGTATTTGCATCATAGTGCTTGCCACACCACCATGCAAAGCTCTGCAGTGAGCCTCTGTCACTACCAAAGCCGTGAAGGGATGCCTCTGTGGTAGTATGACCGGATGCTTTTCGTCATACGTAGCGTCGATTCTTTCAAGTCGTCCGCCAAGCCGAAGCTGTCCGCTTTGGTCCAAGAAAGGGTGAAGATCGAGCAGCTTCGAGTGTTTTGAGAGAGTGTCTCCAAGTTGAAGCTGTTCGACGTCCTTCGCGAATACTTCGAGTTGAACTCGTTGTACCCAAAACCTTTCAGCCTTGCATAGCTCCAGTGTCGAAATTGTTTCGCTGAGCGATGTTTGAATACAACGGCATCGATCCACAAAGCGGAAGACCCAGGCGGTGACGCGCAGGAGCTTCTGCAGATTGTTGTGCTTGCTTAAATCAATCACAGGGTGTAATTTCCTGGATGATGCTTGAAGAAATACATGTTGCGTGTCAATCTCTGCCTCTTCGTTGATCGGTGTGCACTGGTTCGGTTCGGTAGGCCAGTTTGATTTAGGCTGGGACAACCATTCAGGTCCATACCACCAACAGCGACATGCACGTAGAGTCTTCAAAGGTATGCCCCTAGTCAGTACATCTGACGGGTTGTCTTCACCCGGGCAGTAGCGCCATAGCACTGGTTCAGTAGCTTTTGCTATTTCAGTCACTCTGTGTTTTACAAACTGACTCAACTTGCTATGGTCACCGCGGATCCAGCTCAATGTGATCATAGAGTCAGTCCACATGACGCAGTGGAAATCTTTTGAATCCCATGAGGAACAAATGTACTTTAGCAATCTGGCTCCCACTACCGCGGCCATAAGCTCGAGCTTTGGTAGTGTTAAAGTCTTAATAGGTGCCACTCTTGACTTCGCTACTATCAGTGAAGTAGCCGAGTTCCCGTCTTCGTCGAATGCTCTCAAATAGGCACATGCTCCATAAGCCTTCAGGCTGGCGTCGACGAATATATGCAGTTCAGCCTCTTTCACTGCTCCATGAAGCCCGTCTCTCACGCAGCGCGGAATCTTTATGTGGCCAAGCTGAATCACGTCCGCACACCAGGCTGTCCACTGCGTCTTGATCTCCTCGGGTAATTGATCATCCCAGGAACGGCCTAAAACCCAAAGGCGTTGAAACAAAAGCTTCGCTGTTACGGTGAAAGGCGATAGAATGCCAAGCGGGTCATAAATTCGAGAAGCAGCCTTTAGTAGAGTACGTTTCGTGTCGGGCTGGCCAGCGACTAAATATTGTGCCACAGATTTGGAAGAAAACTTGAAGTAGTCGTTTTCTATATCCCATTGCATTCCCAAGACCGCAGCTGCTTCTCTGGATGCTCCTTCTACTTGTTCCTCCTGGTTGTTGAAAATGTTCTGCAGCTGATGGCTGTTGGTCTTCCACTTTCTGAGGTTCATGCCTGCATCTCTCATGATTGCCTTTGACTGTTCATAGATGCGCAGACCTTCATGGAATGTCTCCGCACCCACCAATAAATCGTCGACATAAAATGCCTTCTTCAATGTAGAAGCGAGTGCTTTATCTTCGCATGCGTTATCCAAGTGGTAGTGTATAGTTGCCATGAGCAAGAAGGGACTTGATGTTGATCCAAACGGCACCCGTGTCATGCGCCATTCGACAAGCTTGCTGTGTTGGCTTATGGGAGTAGTATCAAACCACAGAAACCGGAAGGCATCTCGGTCAGTTTCCTGTATTTCAATTTGTAGGAATGCCTTTTCGATGTCCGAGTTTATGGCGACCGGGAACCACCGAAAGCGAAGGAGGACTTGCAACAAGTCTGGATTGAGGTTCACTCCTTTGTCCAAGCAATCGTTAAGGGATGGTACGCCTTGAGTGTGTGACGATGCGTCAAACACTACCCGCAGTTTGGTAGTTAACGATTCCTCCCTTATGACTTCGCGATGTGGCATATAATATATAGCCCGATCCCAATCCAGAGGGCTATCCTTAGGCACCACTTCAGCGTGACCCAACTCCAGATATTGCCGGATGACTATGTCGTATCGCTGCAACAGTCCTTCCTTCGTCGATAGCCTCCGTGTTAGTCTTTGTAGACGTGACAGCGCGACTTCCCGGTTGTTTCCTAAGAGCGGTTTCTTATCTTCTTTCCAAGGCAACGCCACGGTGTATCTGTTGTCTTTCTTGCTAATCGATCCACGGAATCCTGCAACAGACTCATGGGACGGAGATTCCCCCGAATCTGTAATGCCCATGGCTTCTAGTTGCCAAAACGATTGCAAGATCTGTGACGTTGTTTCGTCATCAATTGCTTGTACTTTTAGAATGCAGACCATGAGGCTAGAGTCGCAGTGCAGAAAGGCTTTTTGCTGACTGGGTCCTTGTAGCGTCCATCCAAACGCTGTGTCGATCGCTACCAGTCCTGGAACTTCTGCGCTCTTTACAATTTCTCCAGACATTACTTGCCAAAGATGGTCAGCTCCTATCAACAAGCTGAGGCCATTTTCCGTCTCCGCTTCGAACTTCTTTTCGTCCGCGATGAATTTCCCTTCAAGCCGCAGGTTCTGAAGGAAGTGGCTGTCAGCTTTCGGGGAAGCAATGTCGTGACAAATAACTGGGACAACAATTGCACACACTATGCGGGTGTCGGAAGAGTGCTGGCTGCGCAGGGGAACTTCTACAACCTTCCGCCTTTCCGCAGTACTTGGTGATGCGCAGCCAAACGTGTTCAGTGCAATCCGTGTTTCTCCCAGTACTTGCAGGTGTAACTTCCTGACGAGCTCTTCCGTGACGAAGGATCGCTGGCTGCCTCCGTCGAGAATCCCTCGGACATATCTTGAGCTGTTATCTTTCACGACAAAGGCGCGAAAGGTCTGCAAGTATACTTCTCTGTCATTTATCTCGCTCCCGCTCAGTGAATCCTTGTCGCACAGCATAACCGACTGTGATGACACCATTCCTACTGTGCTTCCGGAGGCGTCCACTGGTCGAGGTGTCACTGCCATGTTCTTCCTGTAGTTAGGGTCGCACATGCTTGATGCGTGCCTCCCATGACAGCTCGAGCACGTGAGTTTGACTTGGCAGGACCGTGCCGGATGACCTCGTGACGTGCATCGATAGCAGCGGTTGTCCTTAGTCAGCATCTCTTTCTTAGAAGTGATAGAGAGGTCGGCGTCGCAGGCGCGTGTGCCGTGCTTCTTCGATTTGCAGAAAAAACACTCGTTCCAGTTGCACGATGCGCTGTGTAGTACAGAAGCGGTGCTGGTGCTGCTGCCTCGAGTTCGCTGTGCACGGTCATCAACCGGTCGCTCTGCAAATGGCTTACACTGCTCCCGGCTTTCTAGTTCGACGCGTGTAAAGGTGAGCAGCTCCTTTAACTCTGCATCCGATGACGCAGCTGCAGCGGCTGGCTCGAAGACGTTTGCAGAAGACCTGCTTTCCCTTAACGCTTGACTGCGCTTTCTACGTGTATAGGCCAAAACGATGTCATACGGCAACGCTTGCTGTAAAATGTCGATCAGCATCGCTGAGAAACTGAGCGTGGGAACGTTTAGCGCAGTCAGACACCTGATGTTGAGCTGCACGGCATCGTAAAGTCGCCTGAGGCCTCGAACGTCGCTTCCTGACTTCACGTGAGGGAGGCTGCGAAGCGCTGACAGGTGGTGTTGCTCTATCCGTTTCCGATCTCCGAAGCGTTCTTTTAGCAACTCTATGGCGTCTGCGTAACAGGATTCGGAAGTCGGAAAACCAGATATCGCCGCTGCCGCTTCACCCGCAAGGTAATGCCGTAGATAGAAAAACTTCGTCGTAGTTGATAGAGCGTTGTTGAGATGAACAGTCTGCTCGAACTGCTCCCAGAAAGCTGACCATTCGTGAATGTCTCCTCTAAATGTTGGCATGCCAAGGTTCGGCAGTCTTGGGCCAATCCTGGTCGGAGCATCAGGAGCTGATGGCGTTGCGTTCTGAGGAGCAGTCGCCGCTGTACTGTTTCCGCGTTCCAAATCGGCTACTCTGCATCGAATCTCGGCGAGCATGCTAATGGCTTGGTCGTTGTACTCCGCCGCCGCTACGTACTCCGCTTCGAGCTCCTCGTCAGCTAGGTGCTCTTCTAGTGCATCATTAATCTTCGAGAGCTCGCTGTTGCTAGCCGACAAACGGTCATAAATACCTGTTAGCTTGGGATTGTCCGCGGTAGGATCCGTCAGCAGGGACCGTGCTTCCTGTATAAGCTTGGTATTCTGAGCTCGTCGAGCTGCGCGCTTGGTCTTTAGGCGATCCATCCGTGCAGATGTTGAAGTGTCGGGCCCACGCTGATCACGAGCGATCCGTTGCGAGTCCTCGCCGCCCGCAGAGTGACGCGGTCGAGTAGACGGTCCCCTTGAGTCGTGCGATGAGAGAGACGTGTCCGCACGAGGGTTTTCGGCACCAAAATGTAAAGAAACTATCGATCAGCCAAGGAACCACACAGACAGCCGTTCATCGTTCCAACTTCTTCTTCTTCTACTGCAGTGCTCGCCTGCACGCGTTTATTCCTTTTCTTTTTCAACAGCTGATCTCCCATGACTGCTGAAACTGATTCGGTAATCAAAAATATTGCTGCATCGAGAACATGGAGATTGGCGTTAAGAACTGAATAAGCGAAACGAGCCGCCTACATTTGAAAGCAGCACATCCACAAATATGTTTATGCTGATGACAAGGACTCTACAAGATAGGAGTGGGAATGCGCACATTACGTGAAGGCACTGCTGAAGTGCGCACAGCCTCAGACGCATTGAATCATAACACAATCTGCAAATATATTTAGTATTATGAGATCTGTTCGTATTGAATTACTTTTACGCGTGAACAGGCTTTGGCTGCGGATTTTTCAAATGCTGACAAAGGTTCAAAGTTCAAGTCAGATTTCACTGTAGTGTTCCGAGACAGAACCAAACGTCTGAGCTAGGCTGCCAATAGTGCATCACTACACATGCTACAATGTTGCGATGGTTTCCCAAAAGCAACGAAAAGCATTGTTTTCAATGCAGTCTTTCTTCTTTTCTCACCTTGAACTCGCTACACCATGCTTGCATTTGTCCGATGAACAGAGCCTGACATCAGATAACACTCCATGAGATATCTGGTCCCAAATTAAATTATGATAATAAAGCAAGTCACTGCATTTCATAGTTCGAATATATATATGAAAGTGGACCACACCCATGTGATTTTTAGAAATAGCCAGAGGTACAACACAGGCACGAGATGCTGCACAGTAATTAATGGGAAAATAGCAGGTAGACTCGTTGTGATCAAGCATCCAATCAAACATGCAGCCACTGAGATGTTGGCTTTGAAGGAGTGTAGTGGGTGTTTCAAGTGAGAAGCTCAAGCAGTTTTCGCTAGGCCTGTAAAATTCACAATTTTTGCCTTGTCTAAGCCTGCAGCTGCCACACAAACTTGTACACCTTGGGTTAAAAGATATCAACAGAGAGAGATGTAAGCATGCCAAATGCACACACGCTGAAAGCACACAAATGAACACCATCGTTTCGAACGTCACGCAAGAAGAATGTCAAAAAGAATAGGACAATAAGAACAAAAAAAGTAACAGAACAGTTACAGATCAAACAGAGGGAAATAGGTACTGAACAGCAAGGGATGGCGCAAGCAAATTTTCTAACCGCTCAAAGCTCTAAGCTAGCTTAGTTTTGATGCTGATACCCGGAGTACCCTCTAAGCGCTCCAATCTGGTGTTTGACATTAGCAAATGACCATCTAAACGTAGCCAGTAAGACCCCTTTTTCAACCATCTGAACAAGATCGGCCTTTCAAGAGTGTTTTAGAACACTTGAAGACTACTGTCCAAAGGTGCCGTTACGTTACTTTCATGTCACACAAGCGAAAGAGCAAAGCTTCGTGCCCAAGTTCCTGTAGCTCTTTGGATTTACTGTACATTTTCAAAGACTTAACTAAGCAAACACTCAGACTGAATCATAACGTATGGAATTGCACAGCGCGGAATGCAGGACAAAACACTTGAAGAAGCACACACGGACAGCACTAATTCTCAACTGAGGTAGAGAGCAGTGTGTCAGCCAGCCTTCTATGAAGCAGTTCAATTCCTGAATGTCATGCACAGACGGTAAACAGATTGCACTTCTTGTTTTTCCTTTCTTTTGCTCATAATTGTTTTCTTTGCGCATGTGTCGTATGCAATAAACCTCATTTGAGAGTCAGCTCTGTCCGTGTGTGCTTATTCAAGTGTTTCGTCCTGTATTCCACGCTGTACAATTCCATACGTTGTGAATCAAGACCAACTAGCCTGACTTTCCGTTTTGTAGTATTCAGACTGAATGTTTGATTCAAGTGCCTCAGTTTAAGAACATACAAATTATTTAGGGAGTCACCTAGCACAATAAGCGCATGTGTAGGTACCACATGCGAAGACTTTTTTTAACACGAAAAAGTGTCGAACATTAGAATAGATAGGAAACCTTGCCCATTCAAGCATCCTGAATTATCAAGTTTTTCTGCTCCAAGTGCCACTCCTTCCTTTATCACTGCACGTGGGCTTGGCTGCTGTCAGCAACTGTGCCAAGGTGCCTCGCTGAGGCTGCTGCGAGACCAAAGGACCACAGTGCCCAGTGGTCTCAGATTTCAAACCAAACATGGCATATCCCAGAGGTGCACCGTACCATTTGGTCAAGATGACGTAGGCAAAAAACACACTCAACTGTGTGATCCCTTCGAAAAAAAAGTGCTTCTCTCAATAGGAGACCACGCGGGACATACAGAAATAGCATAATACTTCGAAACTTGCCTATAGCCAAGTGTTTAGAGAAGAGCGTTTCTTGGAAGCGCAAGGCAGTGCACGCAATAACATTGTATCTAACATTGCACAAATGTTGTTGCAGAGCTGCTGCGGCGACGGCACTCGGTGGTGTGTTGCGAAGTACACTCCTCCTTCTGGCGAACCACATTTTAGAAGGAATGCCTTTTTCTTAAACATTTGCGCATGCTGCTTAACCTAGAGCAGCATGACGTGCCTCGAGTAACAGTAGGAGAGCACCAACTCTTGACCGCTGGCCTTCAGATGTCTTGGTACTCCAAGCAGATGCTCGCAGCCAACAAGGAAGCTGGCCACTCTGGGTGTTTCCTTAGCTCGACATGCAGATCAGAGGGCAGCCAATCCTAGGATAACAGACAGCAGGGAAGAGCGACCTGGCCACCGTAGTCGGCTAAGAGCCGTTCTGCGGCTGCGGCTGCGTATGGCGCTCGCGCACACCTCCGTGCCAGCCGTTCTGGAAGCCATTCTCTGGTTTGGCCCCATCATCTTGGCTTGCTGGTCGCAGGACTACAGCTTCATCAGACCTGCAAGAATGGTATTGCATTTCAGTGCCTCTATAGTTGTTTGTGAGTGTTACTGTAGATGTTAAATCTACAATCTGCGAAAAAACACTTGTTGCGCCATTAAATTCCCTGACATTTTTCAGCAGAATAATCGTGTTTGCTCCCCAAGGGCGCACAGTTGGTGATGACAGATGCTGTGATGCAAGACAGGCTTATTGCTTCTCACCTAGGCCTTGAAGGGGTCATGAACCACTTAAATATTCGAGTTTCGAATTCGAATCCAACGGTTCCTAATCAAATAATTTGATCCAACTTTTGAATAGCGAAGTTTCGAATAATTCGACAGGACGAATATCTAAAATGCAACAAAGGCCAATGGTGCAACTTGGTTAGGGTGCGGTGGCTAAAACTAATACTAACGTCACCTTTCGCTAAACTTTCACCGACATACTGGTTCAAAAGCAAGCGCATGCTGATCTTAAAGGAAATTATGTCATTTCCGCACATAGAAAAACACACGAGAAAACTGTCAAGTCCTTCGCAACATCGCTCCCGAAACAAAGGCACAAGCTTCTTGTGTAGTTCAGTCGCATATGCCGCAAGCGCAGTAAAACAACCCGACTTTGGCATGCGAAACGATCGGTGATTGGCTTTGCATGTAAAAATTTGCTCATGCTGGGCAGTCGCCGCTGCTGCACCGCACCACTCGCTCAGAAACTCCCATCGTTCCGGAGCACAGTTAAAACGCTGCTGTGAACGGGCTCCTGAAGATTTTTGGGCCCGGAGCACCCATGGCAATGAAGCACAACATTACCGTTTATTAATGAGCACTAACAGACAATAATGCCAAGGAAAGTATAGGGGATGTTTTTAGTAGTAAATGTAAGGTAAATGCGAAGAAAGAAAAGTGGACGAAAAGATAGCTTGCCGCGGGCAGGGACCGAACCTGCGACCTTCGAATAATGCGTCCGATGCTCTACCAACTGAGCTACCGCGGCGGCCATCCCCCCGTCCACTTATAGGGTATATATGTACATTTAAACGTGGGAGCGTCAGTCAGCGCCGCCAGTAGCCATGACGGCGAGTGTGGAACACTCTTTTTCTGCCCTATAATGTGGACGGGGGGATGGCCGCCGCGGTAGTTCAGTTGGTAGAGCATCGGACGCGTTATTCGAAGATCGCAGGTTCGGTCCCTGCCCGCGGCAAGCTACCTTTTTGTCCACTTTTCTTTCTTCACATTTACCTTACATTTACTACTAAAAACATCCCCTATACTTTCCTTGGCATTATTGTCTGTTAGTGCTCATAAATATTGTGTATAACAAAGAAAACGAGCTCCTAAAGTTAACATTACCGTTGTCAGGTGAGCCATTTTGTGCGACCATAGGGAAAGAAAACTAGCTACTGTACGCCCCTCTGTTAGCCGTTGGGAGGTTAGGAGCGGCACTGCTGACTGGAATGGCGGCTCTTCTATCAACATGCTTGCGCGCCCATAAAAGCTGAAACAAAAGCCACTCCCGAACGAGTGCATAATGAAGTTGTCAGCACGCTGTAGCGTCCCTGATTTTTCCTTTGGCTTGCTGTAACTGGCAGTACGCATTTCATGTAAATATACTATTCGATATGCAATACTTTTGGCCACTATTTGACACTATTCGATTCGAATTCGATTCGAGATGAAATTTCACTATTCGCGCACCCCTAGTAATCAGTAGATGACCTCGGTATCGGAGTTTGTTGCCTCACGAATAAATTGCCATAAAAATTTCTCAAATCCATCAAGAAGAAGCGGAGTTACAGGGGTTTGACGCGCACTTTAAGTGCTTTCTCTCTTCTATCGTCCCGACGAGCGCACTGGAAAATAAGCAGGGAGGGATGGCACAGAGGAAAGAAGTTACGTCAGCGCTTCATGACCTTGAGCACACGTGATGAAATGCGATCGCTTTCTCCTATTGCTATTTTTGCACACGAGTGTGGCTCACTGTGTAAAGTTAGACTATGGAGTGCTGCACCTGCAGATGGTGGCACCCCTTGGCAAGAAGTGTGTCTGACCCAAACACCCCACTTGATTTACATTAGCCATTGGCCAATAGCATGCTACCTGCTGCTTGACGTCGAACAGCGGGCTCTGGCAGCTCCGAAGCGAGTGAGGACCTCTGTATGAAAAGAGGGTGCTCGAGCAAATGGCAACTTTCCGCTTTTAAGCTCTCCTTGCCATGCACCACTGCAAGGTTTGACTCATATGTTCATAGTGTGTTTACGCAGGATGTTTTCTCACCAAGCCCGAAGGGTGATTCATGACCCCTTTAAAGTGCACTCGCATCACTATGTAATATAATGAATCCACTAGCAGACGACTATGGCCACTCTTATTTTGGCTCTCCAAACTTGCAAACTTTTCCACCAAACGTACTCCCGCTGCTAGAATCAACAATGAACTATTTGATTGGCCAAAGCACGAACGGTGGAGAACTTCTATTTCTTTTCCTGTGTGTCATTCAATTGCACTTCAAATGCTGGGTGATGGAGCCGGTACTCACTCTCGGTGACGGCCATTGCTGGCAGTTGAAGAGTACAACTTCTCGGCCACATCGTACTCGCGTGTGTCATCCAGCTCCTGAATGTCGCCTGTCACCACCCGCACCGCAAAGAGCACGATCATCTGCATTGAATACAATGTAGGAATATCTTAGCATCACCTTAGAGGGCAGACCAAATGGTCAAACAGCTCTTTAAGAAAAATTTAAGTGGGGGGGGGTCTTAAACGTCAAAACCAGGGTTTCAAACCGAAAAAAAATGCAGGTTCAGCTTGGGTTTAATGTGCTTTCTCTCGCTCCCATCCCATTCCAGTTAGGAGAAATAAAAATTGATAACACATCATGAAAATGCTTGCAACCTTGAACCAATATGGCACAGTAAACTTCATCTCAGACATGCTGCTCAATGCTACAGACTTGAATGTGCTAAGCAGAAGTAGTCCAGGCAGCACTGCTCATGTGACTGCACTCATTAGTTTACTAGGACTTGTATTTTGCGACTTTTCATTTAATCTCCTTTCCATTTCCAATCCTGTGCTGTGCAGAGGGCATGCCACATCCAAAGTTTTGTCAGGAGGTGGAAGAAATCGAGCCATTGGCAGATTGGAAACAGTGATCAATGTTTTGACATGAATATCGGTGAAATTTAGCGAGAACAGCTATGGCAGGCATACTCATAGACACTGCGTTACATGGGAGGCATGTGTAGTCCTTTGAGGCAGCGATCCCTGCACTCTCTTTTTTGTTTCTTTCCGTTGCTAATCACAAGGAGAATGGGTAAAACAGCAGAAATTTATGTGGATGCTTGAGGAGCGATATCTATGAGATGGTTGCAATAGGAATGTTAGAGAAAAACAACCGTCCGAATGCCCAATGAAATGAAATAAAATGAAAAGTTTCATAGACTCTGTCCAGCAACAAACTGTTTACATAATTTGATACATGTAAACAACGTGCCACACAGGAGAATTACATCGATTGCCTGATCACACTGAACATAATGATAAAAAGCGATTGAAAAAGAAGAGTACATCATTGATGCATCTAGTGTAGAGTGCAATGTCCATCGAGCTAAATGCTAAAGCAATGTGCATTATTTTTAGAGAATACAAGCGTGTCAACGTTGGTGAAATAATAACTTACTTGGTGAATAATAATGACTTGACAGGGTGAATTGATAGGCTGCGTAAAGTCGATATATGCTCACTCAACTGCAGGCTACTATTTTGCATAAGTAACCTCCTTCATGTGTTTGTTTGAACCACTTTGTTCCGAAGTGATAACCGATAACATTTTTGAAAAATTCTTTTTCAGGGTCGGTTCGAGTTCAGGCACATTCTGAGAATGTCGGTTCGGGCTCAAGTTAAATGCTGGCCAAAATTCTGGTTCAAGTATGCTTATCAAATCGGGTTCAAAGTTCAGTTCAGCACCCTGGTCAGAACCACAATATGATTATAAGGCATGCTGCAATGCGAGACTCCAGACAGGGTGTCTAGCAAATTGCAGTAAGTCAAATTCCCTGACTTTTCCAGGTTTTCCCTGACCATTTTGGCTAAAATTCCCTGACTAATGCAATGGATGCCATTTTGTAGAAATGGGTCATGAAGCAGACAAAAAGATAGAGCAGAGAACACAGAAGATATATATTGCAATTGCCTGCAATTTAAATTGAAATTTAAAATTGCAAGGCTGCGACAACTTCTTGTTCTAGCGGAGCACACGACTTGCCGAAAATCCAATGTCGGATGAGGCTATATTTATTAATTTTTTACAGTTCTTCAGCAATAAAAAGAGTGAAGGCCGCATTGTGAGAGTGCGAAATAATAATAATAATAATAATAATAATAATAATAATAATAATAATAATAATAATAATAATAATAATAATAATAATAATTTTAAATTTTAAATTTAAATAATTTAAAAAGAAGAGACTGAGGCTACTTTTGTTTGCATTTCCGATGTCTGCATATTTGCCTTAATCTACAATGTATAGATGCAATTTAGCTGAAAGTGCGCCTGAAAAAGTAATTTAGTCAGCATGGACAATGCACAAGAACCAAAATTGCACAAGAACCAAAGTACAAGGAGGCATCGCTTGTACGTCCTGCCACCAAGCACTGCCGTCTTGATATGGTTTGGAAGCTTATATTTCCACCTCTCCGTTACCACCGTCATCACATACAACAGCTGCGCATAGAAAAACGGGGCAAGAAAAAAATTATGATAAAGGCAGGCCTGATGAAATTCACATTGTACTATGTGGATATCCGATTGGCTGTGGCTACGGCAAATTGTGCACCGACGCTACCAGCAGAGTGCTCGCCTGTAGGCCTGCTTTGAAAACCTATAACGTCTGTTGGATTCCTTAGGTTCTGACTTAGAAGGGAAGAGAGATAATATTTCCTCGGCACTTCGTTTCTGTAATGCTTTCATCTAATCCGTATCAAAGTGACATTATGGTTTATGGCCTTGCAAGTAATCATCGTTGCTTCTGTTGTTTTCGCTATTTGTATCACATTTTGCTGCCACTGAAACTTCACTTGCTGGCCTCATCCTTTTCTATCTCTGTAGACATTCTCTTGAGCACTGCCACTGTGCTCTAAATATATAAAATATTATTGAATAATAAATATACTGATTACACACCCCAAACCAGTAGATGTTCATGACCAGGAGCACTGACAGCAGTCCCAGGAAGAAAAGGTAGTGCGCGGGAAAGACTTGCTTGACGAAGAGTCCCGTGCTGGCCGCATACATTACCTTGCATGGGTAGTAGTGCAGACGCATCAGATACCTGGACAACAAGGAAGCAGTGTTTCTTACTTTCACAGTACTAGTTGTTGCGGGTCATATTTCACGTCGAATGCCTCAGCAGCGGTGCTCATTCACCTGTGATTACCGAGATTTTGAGACCCTAGAGAAAAACTAAAAAAAAAAAGAGAAAATTTTCCACTAATACGTCATTTTAACTTCTACATATGGCACGAAACTATGCACTGCATAATTTGTTTTGGCAGAACATGGACTCCTTACTTTCCCGAGAAGAATGAGCAGACGCTTCGTACAAAATGTTGCGTTCATCATTATTATGCCATTCCTCATTTTCACAGACCGTTACGATGTGTCAAGAAGACTGAATTGAGGAATTTTTCAAGTACCTTCAAGCATGATATTAAAATTTTAATCGAAGAAGCACTCGGAGTCTGCACTGTGAGAAAAAAAAAGACATTTTTAGACAGACAGAGCATACGCTATGAGAGGCAAGTTGGGGGAGAGCTCGCCGCCCCCCCCCCCCAACTGTAAGGGGGGAGGGGGGGCTCCAGGCCCAATACCTTGACAACCCTAGTCACTGGTTGCATCTTGTTCTAGAATTAGTAACGCTGGAGAGCCTTGCGAAAATTCCACATTTTGAACCCAATGACGATTATTTGTGTACTTCCCTTCAACACGTTATCCGACTCGCTTGCCGTGGTTCCGTGGCCAGTCACCCCCTGGCCAAGGAACGGAGCTCTGAGTCATGGTTGAGTGACTGCTGTATAGCCTTTAGGTAGCAGAGTCCGCATAGGTCCGCAGCACACAGCTATGCTGTGTGCTACCTCCTTTTGCAAGGCGACAGCCTAGCGTCGCCGATAACCATGCTGGCGTGTGAGGCCGGTGAAAACATTGGCTGTCGATGACTAGTGTAATTGAGTGAGCTGCAGCGGCGGCGTCGAGAAATACAAAAATTGGCCCGAGCGTCAGCTTCTCCGCAATGCATGGTTGCTAGCGGCGTTTGGAAAACAGATGCGCAACTCTGCTACCTAAAGGTAGCATATACAGTAACTCTAGCCTATGGCAAACAGCAGCATCATCCCAGTGCTTCCAGTGTGAAACCAATAGGTATTATGGCACAAGAATTCATTGGAAACACTGGTGCCCACTGGGAGTCACTGGGAAAGAACTGGGTCTCACTGGTGAAGACACTGGTTTCACTGCAATGACGCTGGAGCTTTTACTGGAGTTTGGTGGATAGCCCAGAGTTGTTTGGCAAGGATGGGCTGCGGATTGCCACCTTCCATCTGGCAGACGTGATGTTAGGTAAATGAGCGAGTTTGACACAATGCCAGAGAGTACAATTTAGTGAGGATATTTCCCCACAATGTGGTGAAGCGGCTGAGGGGCTTGGCCTCTCCGTCCCAACGTGGGAGCGGCCAGCGGGACAGTGATCTGTCTTTTGGAGGACCCAATAAAAGTTTATCCAATCCAAACCAATCTTACTGGAGTTGGCTGGCCCATACCAGAACCTGTACCATACGCGCCAGTGCCAAACTGCCTCTACGATTATGTGCAGCAGAAGGAGCCGGCATCGTTGAATATATAACATAAAGAGTAAAAGAGGGACACGGACCACGGAAAATAATAACAAAAAGATGTTTCGGCTCCCATGACGGGAGCCTTGTTCACAATGCTAGTCTCCCGTACGAATAACGCTATATAAGAGTTCACAAATATCTGTTAGATTTTGTAGCTTGAAATAACAGCGCATGAGATGATGTACTGCGTTTACGACTGCATATGTGAAGCTGCTTTCATTTCTCATAAATCCCGTTTGAATGCGCCGAAGATTTACGACTGCATATGTGAAGCTGCTTTCATTTCTCATAAATCCCGTTTGAATGCGCCGAAGAATAGGTTGTGAGAACCTGTGACTTGAATTTCAGGTTGTTTTGACCTGAAATTCAGGTCACAACAAATAAGAAGTGACCTGAATGCACCTCACTTGAACTAAGGCGACTCATGTCACTGCTTGACTTGTTGTATACGGTAAGAACACATGCCTGCTGTAGTTGTAGACCGGTGACCCGCAGATCCAGATGCTCCTTTTGAAGTCTCAGCCCCAGCTTTCACATTCGTGCACATGATCTTAGACGAAATCACTGATGTGACGCTGTACTAGCATATTGGCATGATTGTGAAATTCTCTGAACACCTTGCTACTCACTTTCATGCCAGACAGCAAAGAACTGCCTTAGCTGTTAGGGTTAACGAGTGCTCTACAGTGGGTATTGGCAACGAAATGTACGGTTTGGTGCCGAGTCAACATGGATATTTCTTTTAAAATCAGCTATACAGCTCTTTGAAAGTCAAGAAGGCATCTCAACAATGAATGTGCAAGGATAGGGGGCAATTTGAATAGTGCCTACTTTCTAGACACTGTGAATGTGGCTCACGTCCAACAAACAGAATGAGGAACTGTACGGCACCTGAAATTTCAGCCACCATTATACACCAATTCAATAGAGAAGATGGCAATGAGTGGTTGCATCTGTTTGAATAATTATGCAGATGAGAGAAATCAGTCAGCAACTGTAATTGAATTGATTGTCTTTGGCTTGTTTTGGCCATGGCTAACCGAAACCAAGACTGTCATTTGTGGAGTTTCAAATATATATTGATAAAGCTCCAAGTATTGAAATTTGAATGCAAGTAAGTGAACATCACAATATCCGATTGCACATCTAGAAATTCAGGCATTCGCACAAGCCTAGTTATCACTGTTCGGCTGGATGTCTCCAGGGGACGCGGTGGAAAAGCTTCTACTTTTAAATAGCTTCTGGTTGTACAGCAGCACCCAATATGAGTTGCAGCATGCCGTCCGTGGTCAAAGTGGTGCCAACACTGCATGGTGGTGCCGGCATAGAAAACAATAAGTGACGTAAGCACTGTTCCGACTGCTGCTGTTTGCGAACCCAATTTCACGTTTGCCGGTGTTACAGTATAGGCTTGGAGCCCCTTCAACCATGGCCGTCATGTTGCAACCCATATTAAGCACCACTACAGGGCAGATGAGGAAAAAGGAAAAGGCAGGAGTACTGACCAGGTGATGGCAAAGCAGACAAAGGCAGCAGAGGCAATGCGGTCGTGCACGACGTGCTTGCGGCCAGCCCGCACCTTGAGGTACACGTTGAGCTTGGAGAACTCAAGCAGCACGTCTGACAGGTCGTGCAGCACCAACACTAGGACACCTATGTTGTGGCACCTGGATGGATGAAGGAGCGACCGATAATCAGATCACTGACAATGCTCCGCAAAAGGTCACACTCTAAATGAGGCGGAAATGACTGCTCTATTCACGACCACGAAGTTTTCCTTGCAGAAAACAGCACACATAAAACGAGAACAAAAGAGAGGTGTTGCTGCGTGTCTTCCCTCTCATGTGTCCTCGTTTTCTCTGCAGTGTATTCTTCAAGAAATTAATACGCACCAACTCACCTAACTTGCCATTTTGGTAAGTTTCCCTTGCGTTAATTAATTAGGGCAACCAAGTGCACTGCTATCCACGACATTTTGCGCTCATCCATTCCGTGTAATTATGACTCCTGAAAACAATTTATCGAAATTCATGCAATTAAATCATGCAAATAATTGCATGCAACAATGTTCACACCTTTAAAGGCATCCTGAATAATTTCTTCAAGTAATCATCGAATGACCTCAGTATCGGAGTTTATTGCCCCACAAATGGATCGCTGAAAAATTTTTTCAAATCCATAAAGAACGAGTGGAGTTACAGGGATTTGTCACATGCTTTAAGGGGGCACGGTAGAGTAAATACGTCATCTTCATTTTATCCTTACGTCTCAGCAACTGTTACGTATTTTATTGTACAATTTTGCCTGTTGATTAAGAATGCCTTCGGCCCTCAGTTGGTGTAATTTTTTTCCTGCAGCATTCCCTACTTTTTTTTTTATTTAAAGGGCCCCTCAACAGGCCACATAGCAAAATTTGTTAGACACTGGAAGTTGTGTGTGGAATGAAGAGCATTATGCCGCAAGAATTCTTCAAACTGGTTCATTACGAGTTGAAAAAAACAATAGTTTGAAGCGGCGCACAACCATGACGTGAGGAGGCGAGCTTGAAACTCTTGCCACTCGCCCCGTGTAGCCTTTGCAAGCCAAATCCCCTTCCTGCCCTCTTCGGCATCGGAGCCGGAGGGTCACATGACGCATACGCATGAAGACATCATGCACACGTAAGGTCACGTGCACATAACGTGCCTAAGCCAGCCCGAACCCCCGAGCACGCGAGTGGTGTTGTCACATTGTGTCAGCGTTCTCTATGGTCTACTGCCTGTTTCTGCGGGATGAATACCTCGGTGTACAAGTGTTTGGAGAGGCTGGCACGGATCATAGATCCTTACCGTGACACACCGCATCGCATAGCTGGAACTGCTGTCAGAGACGATGCACCAAAAACGCACCAAGCGTTGTCAGGGCTGGCGTCTGCTCGACGCGCAAACAGCGAGAACACGAACGCATGCGAAACGGAGGTAGATTAGTCCCACATCTCGCTGCGATTTGCAGTAAAAAAAAAAAGAAAAACATGCACACATTCCATTTGTGTGTCTTATTATTCCTCTCAAATTTCATTCATCTATTCAAACAACAAATTGCACAAACTACACCTGAAGGAAAGAAGATGGCTTTAAGGGCTTGTTTTTCTTTGTTAGACACAATATTAATGAGAACTAACAGACAATAAAGCCAAGGAAAGTATAGGAGATGTTATTTGTAATAGCTGGGATATAAATGTGAAGAAAGTAAAGTGGACGAAAAGATAACTTGCCGCCGGCAGGGACCGAACCTGTGACCTTCGAATAACGCGTCCGATGCTCTACCACTGAGCTACGGCTACGGCTTCTGAGCTACGAAAAAGAGTATTCCACACTCGCCGCCATGGCTGCGATTGGCGCTGACTAACACTCCTAGGTTTAAATGCAGACATAGTATACCCTATAAAGTGGACGAGGGGATGATCACCGCCGTAGCTCAGTGGTAGAGCATTGGACGCGTTATTCGAAGGTCGCAGGTTCGGTCCCTGCCGGCAGCAAGTAATCTTTTCATCCACTTTACTTTCTTCACATTTATATTCTAAATACTACAGATAACACCCCCTGTACTTTCCTTGACGCTATTGTCTGTTAGTTCTCATTAATACAAGCTACACATGTTGCGTCAAATAATTATCGCAGTGTCACATCCTACAATTTTTATTTTTTTTAGAGTGCAGCTCTTAATCGGCCGTTCCTGGATTAAGCATCATACTCCACTGTAACAGAGCAAACAAGCACAGCGAAAGACGGAAAGGTAAGGAGGAATGCCTCATGTGCCGTGTATTGTGCGCATTTTCCAATTTGAGTTCGAAACCAGTCACATGGCATGGCATTTTGACTTCTTCTGATGCTCCGTGCATCTCAGCAAAACTTTTTCTCTGCGGAGCCGGCGCGTTGAAACCTTCTGACAAAAAAGACATAATACCGGCGCTAACGTACGTTCATACATCATGTCCACCTTTCGCTTCTCACTGTCACTGTATAGTGTTCGAAATGGATAAAGCAACATTCAATTATTACAGAACAATCATATGTTTTAACAGTATTCGGTAATATGTAGGGTACGTTAACCGTGTGTAACTGCACATAATTCAAGCCGATGGGATTTATGTTGTCTGTCAAACCAAAAAAACATGTGCAGAGCCATGCTCAAGTTTCGCATTAGGGACTATTGTAATAGTTAGTTATTTTTATTATACATGCTGCAACCCTCAAAGAGGTTATGCAGTAGTGAGGTAAGAACATTCAAATACATATTAGAACATAAGGACAAAGTCAGCACCTGTCAACTGCAGTTACAAATTCTCACGGTGACAATGAACTAATATCGCAGGGCAACATATTCGAACATTCAATTGAACGTCAACTACGGTCATCCCCTATGTCGCCCAGGTGAAAACAAACGACTCAGCCCAGTACCTGAAGGTGTAGGACATGCCAAGCAGAACCAATGTTAGGCTGTGATGTCCTAGCATGACAGCCGAGTCCTTGCGCCACAGGTCTTGATACAATACTGCATACATGCCATGCACATAGTAGCTAGACTGTATAGCGTATAGCCACCAGATGTCTGAAGGAACAGTCACCTCCGGGGACCAACCTGCACAGATTTTCCTTTTGTTAGCTGCAGTGGGATGCACAGAAAGCTGAGCAACTCTGTGCACATTTCAAAAAGAAACCAGCCACAATACATGATGACATGTGGTCAACTTCGATCCACTTGAGACTGTGCTACCACCTATTCAGTGGAGATATCAATAACACGGAAGTGTGTTATTGAGATCTCCACTGAAATTTTAAAACTTATACATATATCCCAAGAACATTTTAGTAACGTAGAAAAATGTAGACACCTGAAGGTGGAATGAACCCAGATATCTGCTCTTCATGAATTATGGCATCGCAACCACAACATCAAAGCAGTACCAGTGCCACTGACAGAGAACACTGTCTTGCTAAGCTGCTTTAGGAAAATAAATATGGAGCACCACAGATAGCTGCCACTGTGATAAAATGTTCACATGAAATTAAATGTTGATATGCACTGATCGAGCACCATAAGTTTATGTTGAGCAAGGTTGTTCCCGGTGAAGATGTGTAAAACGCTCATGTGCTCTCTAGTTGCACATGGTCGCTAAACAAAAACAGCATGTGTCGCAAACAGCAAAGATAGCTTCGCTTATTTAAGCAGGTTTCCACAGCCTGTGGGATCCGCATGTAAAGGCTGTTTCACACTTAGGGGAAAACTCGGAGCACGTTGCAAAGCGCTCCAAGTTTTCCCCTAAGTGTGAAACAGCCTGTACATTTTGCATTGTAGCTTAGTAGAGTGACAAGTGATGATCAACGAGCGACGTGAAATTGATAGGTACCCTAGTGGTCATCTCTTTCAGAACAATAGAAGCTAACCTCAAAGGCTATACTCCTGTGTACTCCGAGCGCCAGAGATTATTGCACGATTGGAAATGCATCATGCGCTTTCGCACAAACCAAGACGTCTGTGCAGACATTCTCTGGTTTGGGCTGTTTTTTACTGCGTGAGCGAAACAACTGTGGAAAAAATGTAAGAAACAGAAGCTGTTGCTCACTTCCTGGGGAAGGTTTCTGCTGGAGCACTTTGTTAGCTGTAGATGTACACTTCGCAAAGCCAAACCAAGTTTTCGAACTTGACATGACACTCTTATTTTTACAAATGACATGCAATTCAGTGTGTTGATGTGTGGGAGCATGTCGTCTCTTGTAAACTCGAGTAAGCAGGAATTGTGAATTTTATCTTGAACTGTGCAACCAGAACTGACATTCATATGAACTCTAACATGTGATACAATTATAACACTTACCACTTGCAATGACACGATGATTCTGCAAGTCTATTTGCTGCTGCATAGGGCAGCACCAAATGCATAACCGAACGTTTCCTCAGAGTACAATGCACACCGAGCATAAAATGCAAATTGCCACAAAATATAAAGCATTAGCTTTTAAACAATACATGTGATGCACCTAATAACAGCATAGTTACGTTCAGAGATGATAATGGTGACATATGGTGCATTATAGCGTAAAGGCCAATGATGGCCAAAACACCTCAGTTAAGTACAGTAATCTGCAATTACATGGTAGTCATCCAGTAACAGTGATACTGTTCCACTACAAAACATAGAAACGTACTATATTTAGAGACCTTACCTGTTAATTTAAAATATCAATTCTTACTTATGCCACAAACATCATGGCTGACTTTATTGCTACATCACTATAAATCATGATCCTTCCCATTTTCACCCAAATCTCAATACATATTCTGAGTGGATGCTGCTGGCTCCTTCAACTATACAGTCACTTCCACAGAAATAAAGCTTTCATAGAATGAAGTCATCTCAGTGAATCTTTCTTTATCAGTAATATATCCTTGTTATTGCTTACTCTTGTTTAACATAACAAGTAAGAAAACTAATTAGAAGTGTTCATATATAATAGCGTCGAACCACCCAGGACAAGTTTTTGTGGTAACCCACCATAGCGGCTTAGCTATGGTGTCGCTCTGGGAGGCACCAAGACGTGTTCAGGTTCCCAGCCATGGTGGCTACGTTATGAAGGGGTCAAAATGCAAAAACTGCTGGGCATTTAGCTTTACAGATGCATGGTAAAGAACCCATGAGATCAAAATCTTGAGGCCCCCACTATGGCATGCCTCACAATTGTATCTTGGTTTTAGCACCCGAAAAACTCACAATTTAACCTTTATGTAGTAGTGAAGAATTCAACGAAAGTTTGTCTGGTCAGGTAACGCGTTGAGGATAAAGATGCGGTCATCGACCAAGTCAAGGTGAAACGTTTTGGGAATGTGGTCAAGGAACCTGTACGGGTCCCTAAACGTCTGTTTTCACCTTGACTTGGTCGGTGACTGCATCTTCATCCTAATTTAACCTTTAGGTCCTCATGGCTTTAGAAAACATTTTTCGACATAATAATGAAGAAAAACATTGCAGCATACGCATGCTTTAAGAATAGCATAAACCACTGCCACACAGCGAATGCTCTTAGCCAGGCACGCCTTCAAGGCCCTCTCTTCTACGATGCAAAGTCAGCATTCTCGTGTATTTACAACAAAAATGCAGTGCATAAGTTACTGTAAGAAACTCTATGGTCAGGGTAGAAGAGAAGAAAAAACACACATGATCTGGCAGGGAGAGGGTAGCTTACCATCCCAAACGGAGAAGGGCTGCTGGAAAAAGCGGTACTTCCCCTGGAGCACCACAATGTACACGGTGAGCAGCCAGACACATCCATAGTAGAGAAGCTTCCAGGCACTCTCTGGCAGCTTGGCCACATTCGATGGCTCTAGGGACAGCCACCAGCCCAAGGGCTGCACATAAACAAATGCACAGTGCTGAGTGAGACGTGTAATAAACTCGTTTCCAAATTTACGAGAAAGCTCACATGCACTTCACATCTGAGAGCATCAATATTATGAAACATCAATATTATGCACAGCAGTGCTATAGTAATCGAGAGATTATGTTAAATGTAGGGCCCGATCTGCGCCACCGGTGGGACAATTTGGTACTGCAGCCCGATGGTACAGAAGGCCCTCAATGCTATTAATCACTAGTACTCAAGCTATCCATGATAAAAAAAGGACATAGCAGAGCAATAAAACGAAACTTGTGGGTTTCAGTTTGCTTCAAGGAAAAAAGAACAACTTGATGTTACCCTTGAGAACGATACAGCTGGTACAAAACCTCCATTTTTGCCGGGCTATGCTCCGCTGCGCCAGCTATCGGGCAGGAAAGGGTGGGCATGGCAAATGCTACATCACAAGCCCGCTCTCGGAGGTGGGCAGTTTGAATTGCACCATCGGCATGCGGACCACTAAAACTTGATTCTCTTCCAAACTAAATATTTCCTTGTCATAAAACAAGCACTACGAGCTTACTAGAACACTATTTCAACATCCACATCGACTTAAATCTGCCTTTAGTGTCCCTTTAAGCTTGGCACAAGTCAGCAGAAGCGCCCTGTATGAGCAAGCCCTATTTTCAATATAAATGTTGAAAATCGTTGGTCGTGTTGTTTGCTTTCAATACCAAGGTATGGGAAGTGAAGCCAGGGATGGCAGAAAGTTAGGACGAGGTGATGAAATAAGAAAATTTGTGGGCATCAAAATAGAATTGGCTCGCACGAGATATGGTCTATTGAAGATCACGAGGAGGGGCCTTTGCACAGCAGTGGACATAAAGATAGGCTGATGATAATCGTGATTCACTGCTAATGGGTCATTTATCCTGAACAACAAATAGCACCCGGGCTTCTGTTTAACAACACACACACAAGCGCAGCTTAAAAAAAAATGCTTCTGGAACAGGGCAGGCTGTTGACATCGAAGAGAAAAAAAATTACGTTTCACAGAGGAAACAAGAAAGCCAAACAGCATGAAAAATAAACCCTGCAAGATTTCAGAACAAAGCGGTCATATCTCGTCTATTTACTTGGTTGCTAAGCTCAAGTGGCCTTCATCCATCACTCAGCAAACATTTGTTTCCAGCACATGATATCTGTATCAGCATCTATTGTTTCAGCAGCTGTACCAGCACAATATTTGCCCTGGTTGTTTCAGCTGAACTCCAAGGTCTACCAGCGTTGTGAAATGCAAACCAAATGCATACCACATACGTATGTCATATATATATATATATATATATATATATATATATATATATATATATATATATATATAGAGAGAGAGAGAGAGAGAGAGAGAGAGAGAAACGAAAAGAATAAACATGCTCATATTTTGCCACCTGTTATGAACGAACAATGAGGGAATGTAAGACTGCCTGGCCATAAAATGCTGTCGCAACGTATGAGCAGTCCTGCGCAACTGACGTCCCGATCATTATCCCGAACATTGTAAACACAACTGGCTGGATGAATCAGCGATGCATGAGGGAATGCAAACAGGGAAGTCTGAATCAACCTGTACAAACGCACACAAAAAATGAAAATGCCTTCATTATTAAATAACAGTCAACTGATGTGGAAGAGTGTTGTTGTAGTTAAGAGAGAGTTCTTGACACTGAGTAGGTTCCAACTACTGCATAACAATCTATAACTATTTTTAATTCATTGTATACATACACATGCATTGTAACATGTTATTTTGCTCTTATATATTGTTTTTCTCTTGTAATATGCCTCTTCTGATTTTTAAACCTTTGTGTTTACCAGTTTGTATTGTGTACTTATGCTTACCATATATTTCAATAATTATGTGACAGTATCCTTGTACTGACCTTCCCCTATACTATACCTTCTCCGAGGGCCTTTAGGGGCTTCAGAAATTAAAAAATAACTAAGAATTCACTGGCTTCTCGAAGCAGGATACTAATTTAGGGCCACCAATATTTTGCAAAGATTGTTAGCACTTCCTTGAAGTCAGTTTCACAATAGTATTAATCACAAATTAATGGCACGCCCCTGCACAGTGCATAACATATGAATCTCGTTCTGCATTGGATATCCTATGTGATGCAGTCCTCGGCACTGCGATTTTTGCTAGAGCAATGTAAACTTTATGTTCTAAGTTATTTGTTTAATCATCTTTATTTGTATGAATGAATGAATGAATATAGCGGTTTCAAGCAATATTTTAATTGTCTCAACTAATGAAGCACCTTCAAGTTACTGTCTTTTGTATTTCTGCAAAGCATTTATTAGAAATAAAGAATCACAACTCTCAACTCATAATCAGGCACCTTTATAAGATTAGTTTAATTTTAAGAATGATTTCTGCAATTATAAAGAAGATGGTGTATTCACATGAAGCCGCTGTACCACAGTTAAACTCAACTGAAACAAAACACTAATAAGGCAACAATGACTGCCTGTTTCATGAAGGAGCTACGATATGTGTACAACAAATAATGCCAGTCGCACTTGCTTTCTCATGATCTGCGTTCCATGCTAGTGACTAATTTGTGGAGTTTTCAGCACGCAAGCACTATCATCATCATTATCAGTTAATTATCAGGGTGGGACAAGCACCTCTCCCTGCCGTCTAATCACTTGCCTTGCATCACACTACTCTACTCTGCCTGCAAACTTAATCTCGTCACGCCACCTAATCTCCTGTCATTCTGAACACTGTTTCTCCTTGCCAGCCCCTCAAGTTTCCTTTTTATCATCAGAGTTACTCACCCATCGCTAAGCGCTAGCAGACTTTAGGTTGTATACTTTTCTTTGAGTAGATCGGTAGGCTGCATTTACTACTGAGAGTCTCTGCTAATTATTTGCTCCTACCTAGACAATGTCTCAATCTAATCAATTGCACACAATATACCCAACCAATTGTACTGCACTAACAGTTGCAAATGACCATGGCAGTATTGTTCAATGGCTCTGTTGGTACAGTGTTCAGCATTTATATGAACACACCGCAGATGGCACATCTTTTACAGCCAGTGAGCTGTGGGTGATTGCTGAAGAACCAAGTGCAGTCACAATGCAATGCAGAGGCTCTTGCCTTTATCATATATTACAATACATCAGCTCCGTGTTTCCAGAGCCCAATGGGGGCAAGAAATTTGCCAGCAGCAACGCACTCCATGTGTCACATTTTAAACACTGAGCATTGCATTTTCTGTGTAAGAACACAGATATATCACCGTCTTTTTGCTCAGCATCTGAATGTGCTGTGCCAAAGCCAGTGGAGCAGTGTAACAAGTACTACAGAAAAGAAAAAAAAATTTAATCCTCGCATCTAGGATACTTGCAACATTACTATCTAATCGTCCACCTTTCTTTCGTGTACATTAATCACAATCCACATTTTCACTACAAAATAGTTTCACTTTCAAACCAGTTCTGTGTAAGCATTGTTTACAAATGGGCGAAGCACTAAGCCACCAAACTGCAGCTTCAAGCTACAGCTGGATGAATGACAATTTTCCTTTGCCTTTCGTTATTTCTTTGCAGCTTCGTGATACATAGATGGCAATTTTATCTTGCATGAAGCTTCCCAAACTTTGCAGGCTTCCACATAACTGATTCACCATTTCAGTGTCCCTCTGCTTTGAGTTTATTAATTCAACCTCACTCTGCATGCTGCTTGCCTCCTAGTTAGCTCAGGTGATAGAACGACTGCCGAAGAAAGGTGTTGGCAAGGTTTGGGGATCTTACCCAGGATCGACACATTACCAAGACAGTCGTTCCAGTGTTAGATCCACAAGCAAAAAAGCAAACTTCCACTTTGTCCAGCCGTGAATCAGATGTAATGAGCCCATGTGCACACTTAACAGTCTTCAGAAAGTTCATGGAACATTATTTTCATTTCTAGCCTTCGACACAGAGGTTGTTGTCGTATTTGTATTGTGCCATTATTTTTCTATTAGTTCATATTTTTAGAACATTTATTCTGCCCTATCGCATGGTCATTAGAAACTTGTACTGTAGCTGTGTTGTTTGTCTCAGTTTTGTGCCATTATGCAAACATGTAATCCAGCAACCATGATTGTGCTATACATTCTTATGCTGGCTGGATATAACCTAACCATCACATCAGAATAGAGATTCATGATGTTGCATTCATGAGAGAGTCTTGATTTGTAATTGTGCATTTAAGCTATTAGAGTGGACTATGATGAACATTATAATCAATTAGGGGGTCCCGAATTCATTTGGACAATTTATTGATTTGACTATTTGCACAAGTGTTTTTGTGATGCACATTTACTACAATTCCATTGTGGAAAAGAGTTGAGACAGACATTGCACTCATGGGTATAATGCCACAACCGCAGTGCATCATTAGAAATAAGTACTGGTTGATTATTTGTGGATGTGTTCATCTTCACGGATTAGCGCAAGCACACGGAGACCAAGAAGAGATACTTGCAGTGGTGCTTTCATGTTTTCATTATGCTGTTGCAGCTTTCCGCTGCCTGCGTGTGCTGTACCACAGCACACAATTCTTGGATAGATGAGTACTGCGATGATAAAGTATGACTTTTAATGTGATAGTTTCTTTCTCGCTTCTCCAAACTATCTTTCGGAGAGGAAAATATCGCGCTAATGCACACATCTTAGAGTTCAGGCTGCCAAACATAAAAGGAAACGTCGGTCCGTAATATGGGCCGATATTACGCAAGAATCAAGTGACGAGTGCTGACCAATACTAACAGCGAAAATGTGGATAGCCGCTGCTAAGTGTCAAAGGAAAGAAATGGTGTACGGGGGTCTGTATATTCGGCACCTAACGCCCATCGACAAATGGCAGGCAGTGAAGGCGAGTATTCGCAACCTTCGAAGCAAGTTTCGTTTTCCGAAATGAACGAACAGTACGTAAAGAGCGGCTGTTGAAGCACTTCACGTGAAATAAAACAATGCGAGAACTGACGCGTAGGCGTGGGCGCCACGTTATCCAAATGCGGAACACTTTTCGCATTACAACAACGACCAAACATTAGCCGCTATCGGTCACGCCATTGCCGGTCGGTATGGAGAGCAAAGCACGCCGCGAGATGCGATAGCAACAGGCGAAGGCGCGAAGTGTTACCTTAAAGACACGATCGGTGAGCAGCCGCCTGACCAGAGTCCAGAGGACGGCCAGCACGAGCACCACGAAGACATCTTCGAGCGGTATGAAGAGCCAGGGACGCCGATGAGGCCCAGCGCTGGCGCTGACGGACTCGGAGCCGTTAGTCACGTACAGTCCGTAGTGGCACACGTTGTACACTCCCCGCAGCACATCGAGATACGAGGGCACGACCTCCCACTGGCCGTCGTCGCCGGACATGGCTTGACAGCACCACCACACCCCCACGAATCCGTAGCTGCGTGCGGAGCTCGCTTTGCCCGTACGCCGACGACCCAACGAATGCGCTAATGCACCTTCGTACTGTCCGCGAGAGAGGGCGCGGTCGGCCGTCTGGGGAACGCGCTTCCCTGCGCACGCCGCCACTCCGCAGGCCGAATCAACGTCGCTTGCGCTATCTGTGACGCGCGCTCAAATGAGTCACTTGAACACACGCGAGGCGCCTCGAATCATAGCGGATACGCTCTGTTTCGTGTGTTGTTTACGTCGTACCAAAAGACTCGAGCAGCTTAGGGCTTAGGAAACACGACCGACTCGCGAGTCCTTCACAATCCGTCACAAGGACGCGCGGGAAATTTCGAAAGAAGGAAATGTGTTTTATTATAGTGAAAGACATTATTCATGCATACAGGTCTCCGTGTTAGTCGCGATGTGTTCTGTACAGTCCTCTTGGATCTTTAGAAGGTACAGTGATATTTCTGGTGCAGTTATTCCACTGCAGTGCCCACATATGTCAATCACACTGGTGAATCAGCCTATTTAGTGTTGTCTTTAGAGGGGGAGAGCAAAGGCCGCCATGCATGCTCACGTTGCATGCTCGACCCATGCGAATTAACATATAGGTTAAGACATCACGGCTGCCACTACCTCAACTGCATGCCGACGTTCGCGTAGTCGGTAGCCGACCGGTCTATAGACAAGCGTAATTTGTTTTGCGAGTTTTGTACGTAAAAAACACTCTTGACGCCAGCCGTTTGTTATAATGTAATATATTTGTCACAGAGCTTCTTGCGCATGTCCTTCGGCGTCTGTTCCGTTGGCTCGCACCAACAGAGGAAGAACGAGTGCGAGTGGCGGCTCTCAGCGCCCAAGTCACGCAGGCGCTCGCTCAATGACCCCGAAGAGGCGCTCACCGGGCTCGGCCACAAGTTCAGCGGCGCGCTGTGAACTTTCGGCCCGTTGCGGCAGCAAAAACCCGTACCCCCGCGAGCGTCTTGCGCGCATCGTGCGTGCGAGCGCGCACACCGGGAAAACGGCCTCGCATCGCTGATAGAGAACCGCGTCCTTGTGACGCGTTCACAGAGGCGCGCACTTCACTCAGAAACCCAAGAACACACGCTTCGTGCGCGTAGAATGACGATTATGATGAAAGTTTGGAAACATAAGATATATATTAGTTCGATCATGTTTGTTTGGAAATGTCGGCCTGCGGTAATCGACATGATCGATTAACAGAGCACGTTTTAACTGCTGACATCGGGTACGCACGAAACGATTGTAGTCACTGGTGTAGCCGGGGGAGGGGTTAAACCCTCCCCTACCCCCGAAAATTTTCAATTTTGCATGTGCATACACGCACACATACAACTCCCCCCCTCCCCACCCATAGGTGTGCGCAGGAGGGGGGGGCAGGGTGGCGCCCCCCCCCCCAGTCACCTAAGAGGGGGGGGGCGCAAAGTTTTCCCCATACATTGTCTTAATAGGAAGGGGGGGGGGCGCTGCGATGAACCTTCGCCCTCCCTGGAGGGGAACCCTGCGCACGCCTATGTACCCCCCCCCCCCGACATTTTTTTCAATTTTGCATGTGTATGCACGCACACATACAAACATACGTGCGAACATACATAAAATATGGTGCCCACTCCCCCAATCTCCGAAAAAATTCCTGGCACGTTACTGATTGTAGTGATGCGCGTGTGCTTCAGCTGCGTTCGCCTGCGAAAGACGCAACGGGCACAGGAACGAAGAGTGCCCATAACGTCATTGCAAACACACCGCAAGATCAAAACAAGGTTGCAGATGGGCATGGCGATCTCGCAGCGTGAACTTGGCCCTCGTGTGTCTCTTCGTGTAAGTTCGCGCTCCTCACACGTACCTCGATCGCGATAAAAACATGGCGCAAAAATATTTATGGTGCTGTTCTGCTTGACGGTGCTTCTATGGTTTAGAGGCTTCTGATATTCCATCACTGAAAACAAAACGAATGGTAAACATCGAAAACGTTTACGTCAAAAACGTCAGCGAGCTAAGAACGCAGTGACGCATACGAAACCACCATCTGCTGTGATTTTCCCTATACTGATCATTATTAACACATTTAAAGCTACAATACTTGATGGTGACCTGTTGTTTGTGCCCCTTTACAATGAGGACCATATACTATGCTGGCGCCGCCGATATACAAGAAGGATTAGACATCGCACCGCGCGATCGTGATCCAGCATGCTCTTTTGACTGAGAAAGCGCGTTACGATGGATCCGCATACCACGTGTTTCAAGACATACGTACAGAAAATTCCTTAAATTCAGAGCTGAAGAGATCATAAAATGATTTCTGCTGGATTTCCTTTAGCGCGCAGTCACACAAAATGACTGCATGCAAACATAGGGCAACTGATTTTGCTAGTTAGACTAATTAACATTTTACCCGAAACACGAAAGAGCCGATAAAAAAAAGACCCTTCCTGTCGGTGGGATATCCGAACCCACTGCCTTAGAAAGTTGTGGGTCTAACAAAGAACATAGCCCCTTGAAAAAAAAAAAAAAAATCCCCCTCTTTCGTTGTGTCCCTACATGTGCTTTAGCGCTACCAACTCGCGTAAACCTAAGTTTTGCTTAGACAAAATGTGTGTTCTCTCTCTTGACTGTTATGTCTGCGTGCGCTCGTGAGGGAGGATAAGCGTCGGCCTTCGTTTGAAGTTTAAGCTGCCTTCGCCGAGCTTCGCAAGCCACTCGATACTTTGCAGGCGTGCCGCCGCGTAATCGGCGCGACGCGCGGCCACTTCCGATGCAAAGCTTGCTGTTTAACTCACGCACCTCTACACAGCAATATGGTGGAAAGCATATAACAGCGGTACTTGACATGGACGTACTGAGGGGGGCGCAAGGGGTGGCAGTTGCCCCCCTCTGGAATATCGGGTAATATTTTTCTTGGAAGTAGCAATGAGCTATCTTGATCAGCGCACTCGGCTTCCACATATCCGTGTGAAAAAGCCTTCAGGATTGCCATCCAACTTTGCACGTTACACGCTACTGTTTACTAATTTTGCCGTCGCGGCACGGCAGTGACAGAAAGGCTATCCCCCCTTGCGGATGCACCCCCCGGCAAAAAAAGTTCTGCGGACGCCCTTGGTACTTGACAAGGGTTGACGTTCGGCCTTGTCGGTTGAACAGGTATAAAACGCTCGCTTGAAACGACGGAAAGGTCGTGTTGTATCCTCACTGTTTAGGAACTATATAGAACTATATAGTAGCATATGTATTTTCGGAACTATATAGTAGCGGAGATTATGTAAGCACCGCTTGACGCTGGAAGCTATTAGAAATGAAGCAGAGAGGAGCCCGGAAGAGTAGCTTGGCGCAGCTTCACCTGTATTTGACTGTGAGCCAGGTATGTCGCGAAAGAAACAAAATTATAATATAATGCTGAATACATAATAATAATAATAATAATAATAATAATAATAAGAAGAAGAAGAAGAAGAAGAAGAAGAAAATCACACCATCTCCCGCTAAAGGGGACCATGAGGCGATGCGAAGCAGTGTTTCGGCGTGTAGAGCCCACGTTTCAGAGGTGGAGGGGTGAAGTGGAAAGGGGAGGGGGAAGGGAAGGGGAAGGTGAGAGGTGATGTGGAGAGGGGGAGGGGAGAGGGGAAAGGGGAGAGGACGAGGTGAGAGGGGGACAGGGGAAAGGAGGAGGGGGAGAGAGGAGGAGTGGAGAGGGGAAGTAGATAGGGAATGGGTTAAGGGAAATGAGAGGGGGAAGGGAAGTGGGAAAGGGAGGGGGAGATGTGATGTGGAGAGGGAAAGGTGAGAGAGGGAGTGGAGAGGGGAAGTGGAGAAGGTTTGCGCATACGCAGTAAGGGCGGTCACGCCGCACACCACCACCACCACCACCGGATTGAACTCCGCTATAAGATGCTTCACATCTAATAATAAAATAGTAATAAATTAAGGCAGCTTCGCGCTATAGTGGTGCCAAACCTGAAGGAAGAGCGGCGCTGGGCGGCCTTCTTTGTTTCTCTATGTCTCTCTCAGGTGTTCTTTCTCGTTGTCTCTTTCTCTCTGTTTTTCTATCTTTTTTGTTTCCGTTTTTTCCTATTTCTTTCTTTCTCTCTCTTTTTATTTCTTTCTCGCTCTTTCTTTCTTTCTCTTTCTTTGTTTCTATATATATATATATATATATATATCTCTTCCTTTCTCTTACTGTCTTGCTCTCTGTTTTTCTCTCTGTATTTTGCGTCTGTTTCCTTATATCTCTTTCTCTCTCTGTCTATTTCCTTCTCTGTCTTTCTATCTTTTTATGTCTTCGTTCCCTTTATTTCTCTCCCTCTTTCTGTCTCTCCAGTTTTCGCTTTCTTAATTTCCCTCTCTCTCTCTCTTTGTACTCCTTCTCTCGCCCATCCGAGTTATTCCGTCTCACGCCGGACAAATCGGCGCACGTGTTCTGGGAGCGAAGCAGAAGATGAAAAAGAGGACGAAGATAGCGCGTGCCGGCCGAATTATTGATCTCATGATGATGATAGCTTTTGTACACCAACGACGAAGTTTCTCCTCGCAAGAAAGTTGATTTCTTCGCGAGGAGGAGTCAAATACGCTGAACTCTCACTTGAGCGAACACCAATTGGGACCCAAGGAAATACAGTGAAACCTCGGGGATACGAATCTCACGCGACCACCAAAAATATTCGTATCATCCGAAATTCGTATCACCAGAAAGCATGAAAAATTAGCATGCGACAAAAGAAAGCTGGCGTACATTTTCATTTATTGTTTGTCAGGGCTGCGGCAACGTCAGGAAGAATCCTGAATCATTTTCAGTTAAGTTTTTAGATGTCGGCAGTCATACCAGCAATCGTAAATATACGGCCCGTACGCGCTCATTTACTAATGAACCAGGTGCGTTGTGACCCGCGACACACGGAGGCCGTGACGCGTCTCTGAAGGTTTATTCTGACCGTAAGAAAAGTGTTTTTCTTACAACGTGAGTCTGACGATTCGGCGGTGCGGCGCGCATGCCCACGCTTGCGTTCCCTCGCTCGCACGTGCTTGGCGCGTCTTCCGCGACAGCGCGGACAGCACCTCTTCGTACCTGGGCGGTAGCGTACGTTCGTATCAAACGTCGCTGGGTGAAAATCGGTTCGCAACAACCGTACTCCATTACATTGCAGGCCAATGGGCCTTGGCCGGGCCCAAGGAATAATTCGTATCACCCCGAAATTCGTATGAGCTGTGATCGTATCACCGAGGTTTCACTGTAGTTCACTTAACTGAAAGTTCAATGAACCGAATATTCACATGTAACAGCATGGGGCACAGCAGATATCGAGTTCAAAGTGTGAAATGCAATATATTTTGAAATGAATTCTGTAATTTTCATTTGTACTGGCGCCCTTAAAGCGCAAGAAGAGATGAAGCTGTCCAGAGAGTCTACGTTTCTGTGCAACAAGCTGCCACTGGCACAGCTTGTTGCTGTGACACGAAGTCTCGCAACCTTCTAATATATCCTACAGCCTCGGCTAGAGAAACAGGATTCGAACCTGCGTCAGCCATTACAACTTGCTAGTTGCGGTACTCATCGCCTACGCCAGTGCTGCAGAGCGCAAAACTTTGCTGAATTTATTTTAAAAATGAGCCCGCGTCCGCAGATCTCGTTCGTTCAACTGAAATATTCACTATTCAAAAATTCATTTAACTGAAAGATTTTTGCATAGAATGCATAGGAAGACCGCCGGGGATTTTCTAAATTCTGGTAAAGCCAGGACTTATGCAGTACCGAAGTGACCGATCTCGGGGATCGGCTCGCAAGAAGAGGCGATTACTATACTTTGTACTCAATAAAAGATGGAAGACAAGAAAAAAAAAATCCTTCATTTGTTTCTTTTTCCAATAGTGACTACCGCCGCATGGGAATTCAACAATGTAATGTTCCTACGGAATTGAGGTTAGCGCTGTTAAGGAAAAAAACTCAGAGAGCTACATAGAATAACTCTGAGAAAGCGCTTAAACGCACCGTTTTTGCATGCATTGCACGGCATCATTACAGCGCCACCGGTCGACTGAAAAACGTGCTTTGACGTGCATAGTGGGGAGCGTTCTCGGACGGTTTACTGCGGGGGGCATCGCTCTTGCCAAAGTTGCTTCGTGTGCGACTTTCAAACGAGGTGGTTAACCCATATTTTGCAGACGTGTCTTTTATTTTTAATTTCTCAAGAAAACCAGTAGGTTTCTACCTTGGCGATTACGCACAAAACCAGTAGTCCATAGCCGTGCTATGAATACAGCTGTTAGGCTGCATGGTGTGCCAGATTGTGCGTGCCTAAAGTTCTATTCACCGTATTGTATTTTCTGTTGTTCAGCATCCAGTAAAAACCGGGAGCAATAGAAACAGGTCGTTGACACTGCTGCGGCGGCTGTTTTTTTGAGGCGCGTATTTATAGATGAACGCGTGTTTACAAACCGTCGCTTCCGGGACGAAAGATTTGTGGGCAGTCTGGGCCGGCGCACGTTCAAGGTTGCATGAGCGTGTCATGTCTGGTCATGTGCTTTGTGACGTAACGGGAACTTATTTTCGAAGTACTGAGTCTCTTTCACCCGTTTTCCGTTACGCGATATGACAACTGCATGCCATACTGCTGCACCATGCACTGATTGATACGTTTGACAGCGTTGGCTATTTATGTTAGATAATGATGGCTATTCGATCGCTTATATAACAGTAACATTGTATTAATTCAGTCAATAATTGAGTCGTCTGCCGCTTCTACAACTTTCTTTTTTGTTTAACGGAGACTGCGCTAGTATACTCTCGATCGATGCTACAGCAATTGGTTGAATCATGTTTGAGCAAGCGAACAGTTCGCCTTCGTGCACGGAGACAGAGGCATTAAAAAGACTGTTATCGAAGGTATTTCCGAGTCATATCACTGCACTTCTTTGGCAGAAGAGCATATCTAATAAAGGGTTTAAATTTTAAGCTGCAGCACAGCTGACAATTAGTTGGTGGCTGGTTTGCAAGTTGTTCTGCCTGTCTGTTTGTCTGATTTTTAGCAGCGATGGAATATATGTGAGAGTCAAGGTCTCTATAGGTTAAACACCCTGCCGCCCGGTTCTTGGCCCATCCCCTGGCGAGTGCCATCAGGAAGATCGTTATCATCATCATGCAGGCACACACGTGATGAACGGATTAAAAGAGGAAGAAAAGATGGCGACTGGCGAAGCCGCACGTCAGGTGGACAACAACCACGGCGACCCGGTGGTCCACGACCAATGGCCCAGAGGGGACGACCTCGACCTTGAGTCGCACCTGAACTCCGAAAACCGACGGGTAAGAAACCGCGCATAGGTGCACAATTCATTTTATATCACGCATCATTTGTTTGCAATTTCAGGCAGCCCAAGAAACTGGTGCGCACAGTTGATTTATAGCACGCAGCCCTGTGGGCTATTTGGTATATCCCGTCCGTAAAGGCACTGCATGCATCCCGCTATCTATACCACGCCACTACATGGTCTACCGACAGGCAACGATTGCGCCATCTACCATGAGCAACGACGCAATCATGAGTAGTTAAGCGGACCAATCTAATAAATCGAAGAGCAAGAGTTCCACAAGATACCGCACAGAGTCCATTTTATTCAGTACATAACTTCATTACATTCCTATACATAGTTTCTTTTTTTTCCACGCGGACACCCACAAGCTAGTCACTTGCAGGTGTCCGCTTGAGCGAAGCATGTGTGCCCCGCCGTGAGCATAGAGTTTCCTACAATACTTACTAGAGGGAACTCTGGCGCTAGTGTCTATGGGAGCTGCAATGCATCGCGCTTCAGCCAGCATGGGAATCATGGGTAGTACACGGATTTGTCTAAACTTCGTTCTTTCGGCTCCGTTGGGCTCCGCGTCGCCTGCATCCGCTTTGTCGCAAAACGAAGTTCAGCAAAAATCAGCAGTTTCACTTCACCACTTTAACTTCTTCAGGCTCACCGATTCAAATCTGGTCACGAAGTTCACAACGATCCATTCTTTTATCCGAAAGAAAACCAAAACATAGCATAAACAAAGCCACAAGTGCGTTCGAAGCCCACAAGCACGAAGACTAGGCAAATCCGTGTACTACCCATCATTCCCATGGTGGCTGAACGATCGCAGCGCCAGAGTTCCCTCTAGGTCATTTTAGGAAACTCTATGGCCGTGAGCACACAGCAATGACGCAGCACTATTTATGGCTCACTCTGTCCAATTAAACTTTTCGGACCAGTTCCTGTGGTGGGTCCTAGTTCAACGAGTTCAACGAGGCCAGGCCACCAAGCGGTTGCTGTGGGCTTGCTGTGGATGCTGCGTCATTGCGGTAGCGACCGTCTTCGTGGGCTTCGCCACTGTTACCCTGAGGCACCGCCAGTCCACAGCGCCGCGACACGACTGGCTATCCGCGCTGGAACCCACGCGCTGCACGTCAACCGCATGCAGGCGCTACGCCCGCGAGCTTAACGAATCACTCGATTGGCGGCAGCAGCCCTGCGACGACCTGTACGGCTTCGTGTGCGGCCGCTGGCACACCGGCTCAGCCCGTTCCAGGGCCGAGCGCGACGCTCAAACTCAGGCCCTCTCAACGGCGTTCTCCGACCGCGAAAGCGGGCACGTCGGCGCTCTCGTGCGCGCTTGCCTGCGTCAAGGCCACGGTGCCGTCAATGACCTCGAACTCCTGCGCCGGTTCCTGGAGGACCGCGGCCTGCCTTGGCCGCGGGACCCGACCCTGTCTCTGCTGGAAGTGCTCGTAGACTTGTCGGCAAACTGGAACCTGCATCTGTGGTTCCAGTTGGACGTGACTGTCGGTGAGACGCCCGCTGTCGAGTTTCGACGCAGCCCTAGCCTTCTCGGGTGGATCAGAACGCGACGGATGAGGCGAGGACCCGGCTACGAGGACTGGATTGCGATGACTCTTAAGCTATTCGGCGGAGCACCTGGTGGCAATGTTATCTCGAGCGTTATCACTGTGATCAAAGCGATGGACAACTTGGTTGCCACTCTACTGGGCGCCGCGGCGTCTCGCCATTCGCAGATGCTCACAGAGACGTCGGTGGGAAACCTGTCTCTCCACGTGCAGTTGGGAAATACGACGGACGCTTGGCTCAACCTGTTCAACAGAACTCTCGTCTTGCCGCCTGGAATAGCTCTGGAAATGCACGACACCGTCCGACTGCGCGACCGCGAGGTGATCAAGGCCGCCGTGTACCTCGCTGAGCTGGACACGGAAACGGAGGCCCGTTTGGCACTCAGCGTGGGTCTCCGTGTTGTCGAATTGCTCGGATGGATGGTTGACCCGCGGCTAGAAGCGTCGCCTGACCTTCACGGAGAGCAGCGGTCGCGTCACTGCTTGTCGCAAGTACGTAATACTATTGATATGCGGCGTAGTACATAGAGGTATAAAAACATCATTCTCTGTCTGTTTGTCGCTTCTACCGGATGTGAAACTGTGATGTTAATGACGGTAGCTGAATTAATTTAAAAAAAATTAAACGGTACCTCCCTGAACGGGAGTTGTTCTTTATATTCGTAGTGTAGCTTATATGGCGGTTGGCGTGATGCCTGTTTATTGCTGCACTATGACTAATAGCGATATAGTGCACTATCTAAATTATTGACATTCCATACACAAATATTCGTCTTCCCTTTCCTTCTTGCATGCGTCTTGAATGTGTTTCTTCTTGGGAATGTAGTGAAGGTCTTTGGCGTCACACCGGATTTTGCGACCGACTTATGCAGGTTTTTTTTTTTTTTTTTTTACAGCGAAAGCTGTTATGAGATCATTTCACCGGCCGTTTTCGGCGCCGTAGTTGTCCGCCGCCGCCGCCGCCGGTGTCCGTAACCACTATCGCTCGAAATAAGAAAAAAAAAACGAAATAAGAAAAAAATTCCAGGTTGGAACGAGGTTCGAACCTGGGTCCTCTGCATGGGAGGCCAGTATTCAGCCTCTGAGCCATGCCGGTGCTTGAAACTGCTTTGCAAAAAGGTCGTGGTAGAAGAGTAACACAAACACCAAACGTCGCACAACGCGAATTCTGTAATCAGGCGTCACACAATGCGAATTGCGCAACGAGAAGGTTGTTGAATGCTTCCAACCCATTACAAAGGGCTCCGCCATAATTCTTCATCGTCATCAGGCACAGCATCAACAAAGTGCGCATAATGCCTTACATGCGTTTAGTAGGTACCACGGCTCTCCGTAGAATGACGAAAAATGGCATAATGCCTGCTTTCCTAGTTCTCAAAAATTACAATGATTTATAGCATAGTGGGTTCCTCGCAAGTGCACTTGTATTAGTTGCCAAGGAATATAAGCGCATGATCCATTTCCTCGGGGTCTCAGTAAAGTTCTTCGCCCCCCCCCCCCCCCCACCTCTCTCTCCCACGTCAACGTATGTTATACAGCATGGCGGGAGAGGGACATAGCGACCGGGCGTCACCTAATGCAGATTACATAACTGGTGGGCCGTTTAAAGCTTCCAACCCATTACAAAGGGTTGAGCCATAATTCTTCATCGTCATCAGTCGTCGTGTCAACAAAGTGCACATAATGCTTACAGACGTGTAGATGGCGCCTCGCTTCTCCGACAGAATGACGGATAATGGCTTAGTAGGTGCTTCCGAAGTTCACAAAAATTGTGATTTATGGCGTAGTGGGTACCTTGCTAGTGTGCTTGTATTAGTAGCCCCAAGAGAGCTTACAACGGTGCTTTAGAAACGCCGCTCTTCCAGCTTTCGCTGTGACTGTGCTGCGGTTTCAGCGCAGGCCTGGCGTTTTTTTTTTTTTTTTTTGTTCGACAATACAGATCTTTTTATAAAAATGCCATGACAGTCAGGCCCTTGTTCTCTTCGCAAACGAACTCTACGCCGAGGCGGAAAAGCTTTGCTGCACCTAAAGTTACATTAAAACGAGTAATTAACAAAAATGTGTTAATTAGCTTTTTTAAATGATTAACTTTAGGGCCATTGTTATGGAAGAGTTGTAGGACGTGACAATTTATGACAACCCCATTTTTTATTAATCGCAAAAAACGCACGTAATTTGAGATAATAATAATCGAAATTCGAAAGAGATCATCGATGATAATATAATAATCATCGAAAGATAATAATCAGGAAATCAAGTCATCTCTGTAATGTCAGACCGGAAGCTCGCGCGACAATTTTTGAAAAAAAGGCGAGTCGCAGCAGATAATGGCCAGGCAAAACAAATAGACTTCTTATTCTTTGCAAGACGTTGTTTCAGGCTAGTTGGTAATCCATAGTTACAAGCTTTATAGCGCGGACTTCTTACACAAAGGACAAAGAAACACGACAGGCACGAGCTTACTTCCAATTAACTTTTAATATCAGAGCTCGGAAATATATGCAGTTAAAGAGAAAGAAAGAACAGCTGCACCCAATCACCTGATCACAACAACACGTGGGCGTTACACTGCATTTTCACCAGCTGCTATCAAGAAAACGTATTTCTCCTGGGGATAAGACAAGGGATGGTGCACTGACACACTCGTAATCGCTGCAGTTCATTGCTGCAGCTTCTACTATCTCACGCGTGCAATAAGCGGTCCAATCGGGTATTCGAGACGACTTGCCGCTTTTCCTGACCATGACCTGCGGCGACGAACCTTTTTTCACAAAACTGTCACTTGAGCCGCTTGAGCTTCCGCTCTGACATTGCGGGGATGACGGTTTTTCTGCGCGACCGGTGAGCTCACTTTCGGTTTCGCCTAGATCGGGGCCTTGAATTTCGGTGATTATTGTCTCAAATTACGTGCGTTTTTCGCGATTAATAAAAGATGACGATGTCATAAATTGTCACGTCCTACAAATGTTCCATATAATCAATTCGGCACTAAAGCTAATAATTAAAAAGTTAACGAATTTTTGACATAACTAATCTGAATGTAACTTTACGTGCGGCAAAGTTTGTCCGCCTCGGCGTAGAGTTCGTTTGCGAAGACGACAGGGGCCCGACTGTCATAGCATTCTTATAAAAAAATCTGTATTGTCTAAAGAAACCCTGTATATGCTCACAATTTTCTCCTCGGTCTAATCTGGAATTTCATGCACGCTCAGGTCCAGCACTTGGTAGGCGCCGCCTGGCACGATCTCCTGATCATGCCGCGCCACGACGGCGGGGTCATCGACGCCGTGAGGAACGTGCTGCAACGCGCCAGGCCGGCTCTAGCTGTTCCAACCCGGGTGCACGTCAACGCGTCGTCGACCCCCGCACTGCATCTTCAGACGAGCCAAGGAGCCTTCTCCAGCTGGCTCGCTCTGAGCGAGGCGCAAGCGCAAGAACGACGCGACTCGAGTACGGCAACGTTGATGCTCGAGCCGCACTCGTGGCTCTTTCCGTTCTTTCACGAAGACCTGCCGGCGGCCGTGAACTTCGCGGGCCTCGGAGAACGGGCCGCCCGGCGACTGCTGGACCGGTATCCTCGCTCCGCCCCAAGCGCCCGGCGGCGAGACCGCAATGCGCTCCTCGTAGCGCTGTCGGCGCTACGTTCGCTGGGCGCGTCCTCCCACGAAGCTGAGCGCCTCTTCTTCGTAGCGACATGCCGCACACACTGCACGAGTTCGGGTAAAGACGATAGCGGGAAGAGGCGGCGGGCCACGCGCCGCTGTAATGACGTCGCCATGCCACTGGTCGCCTTCAAGGACGCCTTCCGGTGTCCGTCTCCCGCAATGCGACCGCAGCGGCGTTCACGCAAAACTACGTTTAATATAATGTCCAAATTTATACGGTAGACGTTGTTACGCGCTATACATTTCGAGTACCTATTTTAACCATTCACAAATAGTTTATAAAGGGCTTAATTATTCTTATGTGTTGAACTGCATATTCTTCTGTGCATTGATTATCACACAAACACCGTATATGGACAAAAAGATAGCTGATGTTCTGCCAGGAACGTGACGCATTGATATATGTATGAAAGAAGGGAACTTTGAGGGCTGGTTTCTTTGTTTGACACAACCTTAATGAAGACCAGCAGATATAATGAAGCCAAAATGTATAAGGGACGTTATTTGTACTGTTGTATTGTAGTAATTGTGATATATGTAAAGAAAGTAAAGTGGACGAAAAGACAACTTGCCACTGGCAGTCATCGAACCTGCAACCTTCCGATAAAGCGCCCAATGCTCTAGCTACGGCGGCGGTCGTCCTCGTCCACGTTTATCGGGTATATTTATGAGCGTGTAAACCTGGGAGTATTAGTCAGCGCCGCTCGTAGCCGTGCATGATGGCTAGTGCGGAACATTCTCTTTTGCCAGCTGGCGTCACGTAGTGATACTTTAACGAGCGGACAGCTGGCCAATAAGCCCTTGCATACTACTTGAAGGTATCAAGTCTGCCGGAACGAGACCCTCGATCCCTACGAGTGAATGAATGAAAGGAAATCTGAGGACTCGTTTCCTTGTTTAACACAACAGCTGTAGCAATGTACGAGACAGCTGTACCGGATATTTCAAGAAGTGTGTCCAAAAATTCTCAAAACAAGGTAACTGCAATATTTGCGCGCTACCTTCGGCATTATTTTTCTGTGGCAGCCGACAGCGGGCCCTGCATCAACTTTCCAAGTACTCATCGAATGATTTCAAGATCAGATTTAATTGCCTCACGATTCACGAATCAGTTGGCTCGTTATGGTAACAATTCTTATTCACTGTTCTGCGGTTTGATGGTCCGGACTTGCCGCTGGAAGCTACACAGGGGGGATGACAAAGCGGGAAAGAAGCTGCATCAAGCACGCATCGACAAAACGGGATCGCATTTCTGGGATTGCCGCAACAATCTTTCGAAGTTACCGGGGAGCGCTTTCTATCTGCTTTTCTTCCGACAAGCGCGTTGAAAGCTACAAAGGGGGAAGAGCGTTGTCAAAGAGGGAAAGAAGCAACGTCAGGTCGTACGTGTCACGACCTTGAGCGCACTTCAAGAAGCGCAATCGCGCTCTCCTGTGTTATTCCGGTGCACGCTAGTGTTGCTACGGTGCGCGACACGTGGCGGCACCCCGTGGCAAGAATCGCATCGGATCCAAACGCCGCTCTTGTCAGCTGTCGGGCCGTGGCTGTCGGCAAATATGTTGTATGACAAAAATCTGCTGTATCACTATGGCGGCCCTCCGAAGAGAGTGTACGGGTACGTACGGGCCTCTGTATGAATAGATGGCGTTGAGAAAGTGCCAACTTCGCGCTCCGCTTGTGATATTTCCTTGCCGCGCACGACTGTAAAATATTGGGCTGTGCTAGCTGTTCAGGGCAGCTTCTGCTTTCGGCTGTGTATTCTTTCACCAAGCACGAAGGGTGCTTCAGGACTCCTTTAATTTTAAGGATTTTCGGACACGTTTCTTGAAACACCCGTATAGGAAACGTGGATGGATTGATGTTATGAGCGTCCCCTTTATAACATATGTGTGACACCAGGCTCGACACAAAAAAAAGAAAAAAAAAACGTTTTGCCTTTTCTTTTTATGTTGGCCTAATGCCTTGTCTACATCGATTAAATCGATATAGAAAAAAAAATCACAGCACAGTTCTCTGCCCCTTGCGACAGAATGTCCCTATTTTTCCCTCTATTCATTTTTGCCCTTTCTCTTTAGTTTTCTGCCACCATAGAATATTCTAACCGTCTCTTACTTATTTCTATCGCGGGTGTGTTCAGCTCTCCATTGTTGTCCCTAAAACCCAAGGCTTCGTGTAGGCTCGTGCCCAAACGTACACCTGGGTAGATATCTCCACATTCAATCAGAACATGCTCCGTCGTTTCCTTAGCTTCCCCACAGCATTGTTGTTGTTGTTGTTGTTGTGCACCTACAATGGCTCATACCCACACTGGGGGATTGGCCAAGAGTTGTTGATATTTAATTTTAAGTATGATTAGTTATAACGAATGATTAAAGACAAAAGAAAAGGAAACATGTAAAATAAAGAGTGCAATAATTATTTGTAGATTCATACCAGACTAGTAATCCTGACTAGAAAATTTAACGAAATTAAAGTGTAACCCGACGTCTCTTTCTTTTTCATTGATTTTTTTTCTTATTGATTCATTGCTACTGGTCGATTCCACGAAAGATCGAAAAAGGGTGTATATTTGATGTTTCCGATTTTCCTGATAATCTTGTATGTTGTGCACATATGACTGCACAGCACGAAATCGCAGTTCGTTTTCAAATAAAAAATTTTTTCAACGCAGGAAAATTCGACGTGTCGCCGGTTGACGACGACCATTTTACGAAGGGTGCGTTTTCGTAACTTCGGAACCATGCTGGCAGCTACTCAAGCTATATATTACAAATATCTTTCTTTTTAGCGGAAGTAGAAGTAAAGAGGAAATAGCTCTTATCATCTCATAGAATTCTGAGCAAATTATGTATTTTTAAAAATTCACGAAAAACGCTGCGTTTTTGAAAATCAGTCAAATTTGGGACGCTATGGCTACTTCTGTGAACATCTTAGCTTGATCATATTTGCAGTATGAATAGGCCTTTATGTGAATAATGAACCTCTGCATTTGTATTTCTCTAATAATTTTCAAAGTAGTAAATTTTCATGCTCGAAACACCAAAAAGAGAAAAGTGCTCCTCGATTAAAAAATCTATAATAAAAAAAACCCAATCTCAATTTTGTTCAAAGTCCCCCAAAATGTTCTCAAAGGACTGCAGAATGATATTATGAAAAAACATGTTGCATCATTTTTATTAGAACAAAAGCAGAAAATGTCAAACATTGTGTTTCCAGAGCGTGGTGGCTACTGCGTAAAGGACATCTCTAGTAACAAGAAAATACAGTAACACGTCTTTTTTCTTCTCTGAGCTTCGCTAAACAACAGTAATGATCTATGGTCGGAAAGTGGGAACTGTTTTGTAAAGAAAAAAAGATCGTTCCGATTAAATGCATTTGCGACACCACTTATATTCCTCGTCGACGGGCAGCACGGACATTTTCATTCTTCTGGATAATTTTTTTTGAGTAAATGCGCTTATATAAAAGCAACAAAGCTAAACGCGAAATTTGTGTAGCCGAGTCGATCATGCATTGTAAGAATGTAAGAAATCGCAAATGGCGACAGTGGTGAACGGCGAGTACCGCAGTGCAACCTAAGCACAGCAGCCACATATTGTTTGCCAGGCTTTGTCGCTCTGCACGAGAAAATGCTGGGGTGTCGATTGCGTTGGTTACACGATACATTTTTCACCGCTCGTGGCTCTCCCGCCCGGTCTCTGGATCCGCACCGTGCGGATCGTGTGGCGGATCGAGTGGCCCGCGCTACAAGCACGCGGACAGGTGCAAAGGGCGGCGCGATAGACGCCCGCCTGAGCAGACGACAGCAACGAGCACGGCTGTGCCAGTCAGCCAAACACCACCTGAGATAGAAGTTAAGCATCCAAATTGTGCTTCACTTTGATGCGATCACTATCCTATGCTCTGAAGGTGGCTATGGGTCGGCGTTATAGCCATGACCGAGATTTTGTACGGATTGCCTCATGGTGCACAAAAAGAAAATTCCGCTGCAGCGAAATTTTCGTTATGTAGAAGATATCGGATCGAGTCTCTTTTGCGTGGGGTCATGAAGGAGGATGCGCGCTCAATTCAAGAGGGAGACCAGATCTGCCAGCACTGCTTCAAGAGATACAAGGAGATGCAATACAAAGCAGATGCAATGCAAACAAAACGTGTTTTGTCCGTAGCCAGAACTGCTGCCACCAATCTTCACGTAATCGATTCTTTTTAAACTCTGCATTGATCACATGTTTGACATGTGATCATTGCATTGACCACAAGGTTTGACAACGTACACATTTGGGCCAACAAAAACAACACCTCTTGGCGACCGCTCTCCAGAAATTCATTTCCATTCATGAAGAGACCTTGGCTTTTATACCAATCTCTCAATTCTGGCGCACCACATCATCATAAGAGACGCATGGAGGGAATGCGTTCTTTAGCACTCAAGATATGAATTATACTCAACTGAAATAGATGAAAGAAAAGGAGGCTACAACTGAAAGTGCCTACTGTGGACTGAGGGATGTCTAACACTGGCGTGAAGTCGCAAACCACGCGAATGCATTTAATTGGAACGGTCTTTTTCTTTACAAAACAGTTCCTAATTTCCGACCATAGATCATTACTGTTGTTTAGCGAAGCTCAGAGAAGAAAAAAGACGTGTTACTGCAGGCACGTAGCCAGGATTTTTTTTCGGGGGGGGGGGGCCAAGGCCGAATTATTCGAAAGAAAGTCTTTTCATGGCAAAAATAAAAAAAAAGTTGCCCGGTAATATAGAAGGCTGGACGAATTTCGGGGGCGACCCGGGCCCCCCGCCCCCCCCCCCCTTGCCTACGTGCCTGTGTTACTGTATTTTCTTGTTACTAGAGATGTCCTTTACGCAGTAGCCACCACGCTCTGGAAACACAATGTTTGACATTTTCTGCTTTTGTTCTAATAAAGATGATGCAACATGTTTTTTCATAATATCATTCTGCAGTCCTTTGAGAACATTTTGGGGGACTTTGAACAAAATTGAGATTGGGTTTTTTTTATTATAGATTTTTTAATCGAGGAGCACTTTTCTCTTTTTGGTGTTTCGAGCATGAAAATTTACTACTTTGAAAATTATTAGAGAAATACAAATGCAGAGGTTCATTATTCCCATAAAGGCCTATTCATACTGCAAATATGATCAAGCTAAGATGTTCACAGAAGTAGCCATAGCGTCCCAAATTTGACTGATTTTCAAAAACGCAGCGTTTTTCGTGAATTTTTAAAAATACATAATTTGCTCAGAATTCTATGAGATGATAAGAGCTATTTCCTCTTTACTTCTACTTCCGCTAAAAAGAAAGATATTTGTAATATATAGCTTGAGTAGCTGCCAGCATGGTTCCGAAGTTACGAAAACGCACCCTTCGTAAAATGGTCGTCGTCAACCGGCGACACTTGTCGAATTTTCCTGCGTTGAAAAAAAAATTTATTTGAAAACGAACTGCGATTTCGTGCTGTGCAGTCATATGTGCACAACATACAAAATAATCAGGAAAATCGGAAACATCAAATATACACCCTTTTTCGATCTTTCGTGGAATCGACCTACTATAAGAATACTTTACAAGCAAGAATTTAAAATTGCATTCGTTTTGTTTCATGAAGGAAAGCGCTACAGCCTCAAAAACATTCCTGTGGCTGAAACCTTAGAGCATGGTATGGCATGGCAAGAACTTTATGATGGTCCAGAGAAACTACGGCCCGAGGGCAAAGCCCCCAGGCTAAGTCGGTGGCTCCGCCCACGTAGGCACCGGTAGGCCAAAGGCTTTCCCGATGACGTGAGCTCTCCGGACGAGAGCAGTGCATTGTTTTACTTCTTTGTGCTGAATCTCGCTTTGTAACTACGCGTTCTAAGGCAACTCAACCTGGCTTCAAACAGTAAAGCGCTTCTCTTTGAATTATCATAAAATGCCTCGCTCCTTATTTAGTTTTTGCCCATCCGGTACATATAGTTACTCGGAGCCGTTTCTTTTTTTTTTTTCATCGCTGCTATCCAATAAGTCCTCTTCGCCTCTCTGACTTCCCCCTCCCCCCCCCCCCCCCCAAAAAAAAAAACGTGCACTGAGCCGGTGGCGCCGCGGTGCGGGAGTGAACGAAAGCGGCTCGCGTGCTCCGTGCACTGAGCAGCCGACCCATGAGCGGAGCCAGCGGAGCCGTGTCAGGTTGTTAGCGGTGCTTCGCAATGTCGCGTATGCATAGGCGTGCGCACATGGGGGGGGGGGGGGGGGGGGGGGGGGGCGGCCGCTTCCCCTAATCCCCTAAGAAGGGGGGCGCAAAATCTGCCCCGTACATTGACCCTTCTAGCCACCTAAGAGGGGGGGGGGCGCAAAATCTGCCCCATTCATTGACTTAGTAGGGTGGGGGGGGCGCTGCGACGAATCTTTGCCCCCCCCCCTAATGGGGAACTCTGCGCACGCCTATGCGCGTATGAATTGCTGTGTCGTAAACTGTGCCAATAGCTATAAGAACTACCCAGCTGGAACAAAGTTTTTCAGTTTTCCGCTGTGACCATGCTTCAGAAACCAGCGGGAACGCTGGATTCACAGCGTGCGCCGTGTAAAGCAAGTGATCCCGGACATGTTTATGAAGTACGTGCTGTAGCATGGGCGTTGGCAGGGGGGCGGTGCAAAAGAAGCACATGTCCCCCCCCCCCTCCCCCAAGCACTACCAGCGCTCTCCACCTCCCCCACCTCGATGCAACACGGGTTTGCACCCCCCAAGACAAAATCCTGCCGACGCCCATGTGCTGTAGCTAGTTCGCTGTGAATTTACTCTCCACCCAACTGGTATTCTGACAGTGCTGACGAAACCGAGTGGCAGCCGGCAAAGTGATCCCGAGTCTGCAGTTTACATTTCGACGGTGGAAAGCCATCGACAGGTCTATAGCAGATTCTCCCTCGTACGATGCTGCTGTTTTTCAGCCGTACCGCAGTCGTTTCAGCCGTTTCGCAGAATGCGCAGTTCGTAAACGGGAACTGTAAGGAAGACGCCCCGAATGCGTGGCAAAATGCGTCGGGGACCACGAGAAATTTAGAATACATTCCCCTTATACTGCCCTTGCCCCTTACGGGAACAGGGTAAGCCCTATACCCGCCATGTATTTTAGGCGAAGTTTATGTGCCTTTTCCTCCATAACCATAAGAGTTACAGTAATTCTTTTCCTATCATTGTGATGATAAACCTTTCCTCTTATTACTGAAGCAGATTTAGCAATGAAAATTTAAATGCTCGTTTTTTGTAATTTTTTTACTTCGCGTACGTCATTATCACTCTGTAATAGGTATTAGATGCCGTATTGAAGAAAAGCACTTCCTCACACAAGAATAATTCTGCTTCAGTATATTTCCTAGCACGTTCTCTAAATACTGGCCAAAATCTATGTTCCTAGATACCGCGGTTGCTGAGATAAAGGAACAAAAGTACAAAAAAAAAGAACATGTTTCGAGATAATCGCGTTTAAAGTGGAAAATGTGCTTTATTTCAAAAGTAACACAAGATAACCGCCAATTGAAGGACCCTTTCAATAGGCATCAGCCAGATACTCATCACCAATATAGGGCTCCGTGTTTTCGGTTTTATCCGGAAAAATCCGATAAACATTCGCCGGTAACATTTTTTATAATTCGGATTTATCCGATGAACTCCGATTTCAAGGGCCAATATGACCTGGTTCTGTTCTTTATCGAAAGGGCAAGTTCTAAGCGCCCATTGATACATCTTCTGGTTTGACCGATTTAAAGTTTACCGCGTGTAGCTACATTAGGCGACGTAGCCGTATTTTTCTCCGACTCACCTTCCTACACGCAGAAGCTTCACAAGGACTTGCAACTCTCCAACCGCGCTTCACTTCAAAGATCCGTGCCACCTACTCAACAACGTTCTGGAGGACGAGCTCATTTAACGTAGTTCACGATTTTGTTGTGCATTTTCCTGCCCTGTTGAAGTCGTCGCGGGAGCTGCGCCGAAACTTTTTTTTCCTGAGAGAAGGGGCCAGTCAAGCTGTGAAATGCAGCTTTTTGCCCTTTGCACCAAACCACACATGCAGTGTATTTTCATGTCACGTGGTTGAACTAAACTCAACTTAACTTTTATCTCGTGTGCTTGGCCATGGGCATGTCCATCAAGTCGCTGAAAACCGAATGTCCATCGAGGTGGTTCTCTTTTAATGAAGCTCTATAAGATATTTTAGACTACAGGCGCGCAATTTTGTCTTTCTTGAGAAGCGACGAAGCCAAGGCAACGAAGTGTGAGAAGCGCAAGAGACTTATTTCATCACGTGAAGCTGCGCACGACTTGCTCGTTAAGATGAGGTTTCTGAAGACCAATTCGTGTGCTCAATCATTAAGGAATTTGTGGTAGAGATGGTACGCCAAGTTTATCCCATACTGGGGGTTCGTTTGCACGCACTGATCAGTCAATGGCGTGACTCAAACGAGGTCTTCGCATCAGATGTCACAAGTCTGTTGGACCTCCTTGACAAGAATGGCCGCTTAACGACTGTCGCAGACTTTCACGGATACTATACGCTGCTGTCGCCGAAAAGTGGAGACAGACATCTGAGAGGAACCTGTGCACTCAATTCCAGTACACCAAAGAATCGTTTTGGTACTGTGTTCAAATTGTGAATCCAAATGTGACGCATGAGCTGCCCTGCGCGTTCGAAACCTATGCGCCTATTTTTCAATTAGTGCTTCACGAAACTGACGACATGAGCCAGCTCCTGAGTGATTTTGCGAACTATCAGTGCTATGAAATATGTAACATTGTTGAACCCCTGTCGTTTTGAAGACTTCACAATGTCCAGTGGCCAGTGCTTTCTCGCCGCGCTCCGTCTTCTGGCGCTTCACGTTTCTAGCGCTAACGCTGAAAGGGCATTTTCAAAGCTGAGAGTATATCGAAAGGGGCGCGCTTCGATCACTGACAGCAACCTCGCAAAGCATGCTCGTGTGTTTTAAAATAAGCATTAAGCCTAAGGTTGTTATACGCACAAATATAGGTATTTCGTGTTCAAGTATTTTGCTTGTGCGTATATTTTGTGCATTCAAACCTTTAAGAAAAAAAATGTGCTTCGTGTGTTTTGGTGTTTTAGTATTGAGATATGAATTGATCTAAGATTTTGGGGTTTCGAGAATAATTTCAAAACTCCCAGTTTCGGAGAATTGGGGATTTACTGAAAATAAACTCCGATAAACGCCGAATTTCGGCCAAAAATATGAACTCCAATAAACACCCGCCGATTTTCAAGAAAAATAAGCACCGAAAACACGGAGCCCTACCAATATCACTTTTTCTTTTTGTGTTGAGGCGTCTTGCCTGGCGAGCCTATTTTGTCGCCTGCTGTGCTGTGTCAGCGAAGTACTGTCGACGCAGGTCAAGGGCGCGTAGGCCGTGCACTGTGTAGCGCCCTGGCGAAATTCCAAAGGAGTTCAGCACATTCACATAAGCTATATTGCCATCATTAAAAGTGAGCACAGCATCAAGAGTGCATATTTTCAATGTTTGGTGTCCCAGAAGCACGTTTTTTGGAGCGCGCTCCCACAGGACATTGTTGAACGGCTCGTTGGGGCTTTGAGTTTTCCCATGGAGGCATTTAGGAAGTAATTCAGGATTAGCAAGTTGTTGATAAATTGGCTGAACAGCCTCAAGAACAGATGCTGGAAGGTGTTCTTTGTGAACGTATGATTCACCACTCAACTGGTCTTTGTTGAATTTGCACCAGGTGTCGGCGTCCTCCGGGCAAAGGCCGTGGGATGGATTGGTATCCGTTGATGCCATGTGAAAATTTGTCGCCCAGACAGCTTTTCGCATGTCATCCAAGCTGCCTATATTTCCTCTAATAACCAAACCATAATAGTTTTGGAGCTGGTCAATAATCGCATTACTAAGACGTCCCCGGCGAGCTATAGATTTCCCGTCAGAGAGCTCGACGCCTTTGCCTTCTTTCTTTAGTTTGCGCAGTCTTGTTGCCAGACCAAATCTCATTCTCATTAAACTTGTTAAAAAATTAGTCCCCTTCATTTCGGCGCGCTTTAGCTGCCCACGCGTGCATTCGGCGAAGCGTAAGGAAGGGGGGCGTGGCAGGCCGCACAGAGGTTTCGAAATATGTCATTTTTAGACAAAAATAAGTCGCGCTGGAACAAACAAATGACTGATTCTAGTTCAGAAAAGGCCGCAGATTTCAAATTGCGCAAAAAGAAAAAAATGATTTTTTCAATATTTTTGCTTAGCCCTTAAAGGGACACTAAAGGCAAATATTAAGTCGACGTTGATTGTTGAAATAGCGCTCCAGAAACATTGTAGTGTTTGTTTCGTGCCAAGGAAATGCTTATTTTGAAAGAAAATCGCGTTTTAGTGGTCGGCACAGCGTAGCGCACTTCAAATCACCCGCCTGAATGGGCATTCTGACGTAGCTGTTGCCGTGCCCAACGTTGGCCGCCTTTACTGCTCGGCCGCTGACGCTACGGTTTCTTGCGCAACAGCGGCCATCAACCTTGCCAAGCACGCAGCCACGGACCATTCCGAAAACTGTATAGTTCGCTGTAGCGGAGCTTAGTTTGGCCAGCAACGTAAGTAGAATATCAACAGTAGGAAAAAAGCGAGAGCCAAGCACACGCAGCAGTGCACAATACCGCAAATACCACAGAGACGCGACCGCGTGAGCGAAGCGCAGCTCGACAAAAACAGAACTTTGAACGACTCACGCCGTTCTGCATGATAACGCCAAGAGGTTCTACATTTTTAGTGGACCAGCGGTGAGTAGTAGGTCTCGCCCAATTTCTGCTACCCATTTCTGTTGCACCCCACGTAACACAAAAGAAGCTATTTGCCGTCTAAAAGACGTCTTGAACGGCTACCAAAAAGGGCTAATAGACGTCTTGGTCAAGACATTCCCGTAGCCGTAGACGTCTTTTCGACGTCTGATAGCTGCGCTAATGTCCCGCTAGTTGACGTCTTTAGAAGACGTTTTGAAAAGACCAAGATAAGACGTTTTATAGACGTTCTTGTTTTTTCGCCGTTTTCGAAATTTCGGACTTTCGAAATATAAGATAAACTAATATAACTGCATTTGCAGCATGTTTGGTCGGCAGCCTGACGGCTACCATAGGAAGATAGAGATTGAAGGGACCCAAAGAGCTCCCGCAAGAGCACTTTCCTGTTTTTCTCCCACTTCCTATGTCAGTCATCGAGCAAGTGACCAAACAATCAAGCAAGATCACTAACATACGTACATACCTGTTCACCCACGCATGTCCTCACTGTTGCATATATAAATGCTCGACGCTTAGTTTACTCGCGTTTATTGCGGACCGAATCAAGTTGTTGCGGTCGCTCATATATATGCCGTGTGAATTATTGGCTACTGCAGCACACCGTACATATGCAATTTTCATATAAAAGACATCGGTTTATAATAAATTTGAACACGTACGCAGGGGATCAACACGTATACTGTACTACATAAATGACGTTTAACGGATGGCGCGCAAATAAATAATCGCGCTTCTCAGCAACAATAAATTATCCCATGATGTTGTCAAATCGGCTTTATTAATGAATAAAGCACAACCAAATGTGGCACAAAACACGTCGGAAGGTGACCGCACAAGGTGAAGCTGAGTGGCACGGCAGCAACGTAAATAAATTTCTGCATGAATGCACTCCAAGTCTCGTCAAAGAAACTGCTCTGGCTTCCGCATTAGCTGGCGTGGTCTCAGGCCCAATATCTTGCACAAACAGCAGTGAAGAAAAGCTGCATACAGAGAAAGCAAGTAAGCCACGCAGGATTTACAACAAATAACAGATCATCAAGTCACTCTAAAGAAACATTTCCAATTACAGATATGATAAAATGCTGTCATGTATTAAGAAACGACAATCAATCATAACCGCACCTACAGGCGAGGCGCCTACGGTAGAAGCTTTGCACTTTGTCAGCGACAGGCCGGCATAGTTGTAAGCATGCTTGCTTAAACTATGTCGGCCTGTGACCAGCGTGCGTGCGTGGAGCCACGAGCTGTAACGCGCAAAACATAATTACTCAAAATAGGGCGAGTCAGTCTGGCTTACGATTCGCACCGGCGCGTATACTATAGTTTCGCGTTCGACCACGCGGTTCAACCTAGCAAATAACTGTTCACATTTTAATCATAATTCTAAAACCTTTCAGTAAAAACGACGAAAGGTCAGGTGCACTTACCGAAAAAAGCACTCTATCCGAACGTGCACACGTTCTTAGCTGTTTGTCTGGCTGCAACGAAGGTGGTGAGCAGAACAATCGCTTCTTGAAACGAACGTACCGACGAACGTATCGTCGCACAAACGACAGTAAAGCTTGTTTCACCAAACACTGATGGAAAATATGCGACAGACAGTATGATCACCGTTACTTGATGCCAAACAGCCCGTAATCCGTTCATCCGTTCACAAACAAAAGCTGACAACGCTACACAAAACAAATGACCGCCGGCCGTCGCCTAGCTCTGCTGCCGATCGAGCCGCCGCGAACTAGTGGATGAAGAGCGGAAAGCGGGAAAGGGGAAGGAAGGAACAAGTATTTTGAAACAAGCCTCACCCTTCACTTGACCGAGCTGAGCACAGCATCACCATTCAACAGAAAAAGACACAACGGTTTCTCACAAAATGATCCCGCCTATTGCTCAATATTTAGTGACCATTCCTGCCAATAGGTGTATCTGCCATGGACATTGAGTGAAGGTGGAGCGCCGAGTGAAGAGATGTTCTTGAATGCAGGGGTAAACATGCGCGCTTCGACAACACCCGCTTCGAGCCTCCGACTGCGTAGCATCAGTAGCATGCTTGCCTGGCTTGCCTGCGTTTGCTTCTGTTGTCGTTCGCTGTTGCGCGAGCGTTGCGCGGCCTTTGCCGCCTTGGCTTGAAAAGAATATACTTACCAAATTACTGATAGAAACCCGCGTTGCGGAGCGAAACCAATTATTTTGAGGGTTTTGTTTTCTGCGTCTCTTCTTTCACTAAAGCGACAGTCACCGCTCTTTAGACATGCCGTTTTGGCGTCTTTGCGCTTGGACAAAACATTTGAAGAATCATTTAGATAGTCGTTGCGCGCGCACTTCCCCCACCCACGAAACCTCTATAAAACGTTTTATAGAGGTTTATAGAGGTTTTAAACGTTTTAAAGACGTTTTATAGAGGTTTTGTGTTTCATGGGCAGAATGTCTAAAAATGGCTCAAAGTAGACGTTGTGGACTTCTTTGGAAGAATACACTCTGGCTATGTCGTAGCTGTTGAAAACGGTAATAAACAGTACGCAGGCATATTTGAGCGGCAAGTGCCTTAGTTTGCAAAAATGTCTATTCTTGATCTTCTCGTAAACCAAGACGTTTATAGCCTTCCGTAGCCGTTTCGAGACGTCTTTTAGAGGTTTTGTGTTACATGGGAAGCCTAGGCACCATGCACCATGTGCACTGTACGAAACTGCGGCGCGGCCAAAAGTGTCATAATAATTTATGCTGTGTAATTGGACAGTTGTCTGTGATGCTGTTAACTGTAAATAAAAAATACAATTTTTTTTATTTGACATTCATATTCTAAAGTAGATTATTTACCATTAGAGTCAGCAAACATCAAAAATATAATAGGTACGAGACTATTGCTACTGAGATGCAATCAAATAGGGCGGGAATGTGGCGTTCTTCATGGCGGCGTTTATAGCGGCGTCATAGAAAATAGAGCATTGCAAGCTAGCAGAGTTCACTGTTTTCCGATCGTGTCATGCAATAGCGAATGTTGAAAACAAGAGCTCTTTTTTACAGGGAAGTAACTGTCATGATTTAAACACGAGTTATTTGTGCAACGGAGTATGGCCAAGCTGAGCAAGCACCTCGTTGGACATCTGCAGTCGACGCCGTGTCGATCGGGCGCGATATACTACAAAGATCGAACCACTCCGTTCGCATTGATCACTCCCACAAAGTTGGAATCATTTCCTGTCATACTGATCACTGTTATCATAGTTTTATTCCACGCACATCACAGGATTGGTACCGCCTTCCCGGAAGCATCGCCGCCATTGAAGACCATCAACTATTTAAAAAAACATTAGCTAACACTGTATAATAGGAGCCCGAAGAACTTGTATTTTCCTGTTTGCTGCATTTTTTGTTTGCTTTTACTTGTTTTATTTTTACTCACTCCCCTCTGTAATGCCTTTGGCCTTGAGGGTACTAATAAATGAAATGAAATGAAATGAAAATGTGTGTGTTTCAGTGATATTATGGAGTAATGATCAATCGCAACATGGTCAGTGATATCCCTTCTAAGTACACATGGTTTGTTTACGTGTCGCGATAGATTGCAATTAATAGATTTTTGGAAATGTGCACCGTGGTGCACATTTCCAAAAAAATATTAATCTCGATTCTTTGGCCGCGGATTAAATTCTGTTCTCGCGTAATGTATGTAAGTGAAAGAACGTCCACAAATATTTTATCAACGCCCACTATTTAAGCATCTTCAACTGAAGCCAGCACAATCCCAGTTCCAACTGCCTTGCAGTCCCAACTGGAACCAGTTCCTACTGGGACCAGTTCAAGACCAGTGGCCTCATATTGGAACCAGTTTGATCCCAGTTCAAGACCAGTAGCGTTCTACTGGAACCAGTACAGTATCAGTTCAAGACCAGTAACTTCCTGTTGGGACCATTAGAAACCAGTAGCCGACCAGTTGATTACCAACTGGGACCAGTTGAAACCAATAGAAACCAATAGAAACCAGCAGAAACATTTTCAGCAGAAACATTTTCACGAAGTGCGATAGCCAGGCAAGCATTGCTTGCCTGGCTATCGCACTTCGTTCCCTGCTCGCCCTGAGACACGACGCGCGTAGCGTTAATTTCTGTTCGCGTTTCACGAAGCTTTGGAGGAGTGCATATCGAGTAACATAGTGTTTATTATGTGCTTTCTGCCATCTTTGCGCGGGATTCACCATATGCGGTGCCCGCGTGCATGTTAAGAACTTCAGCTACCGCAAGGATTAAATCGTGATCATGAGCGTTAGTCGTCGGTACAGAGATGTGCCACTAGGCATCAACGTGGGTGCGTCCACATGAAGCGGTGCTATATCTGCCAAACAGCAGTAGACACTGTACAAGCTCGCATACACCAATGCACTATTCGCGGCGAGATCGACCTATAGGTGGCAGCACCGTCACCCCGCTAGTGTGGATACTGGTTTCGTGTGGTGTGTGTAGAAGTGCACGGGGCTTCTGTTTTCACATCGTGATTTTGTGTTCCGTACCCGCAGAAAATATTCATTATCGATGGTGAGGTTTTGTTCGGTGCCACAATGCCGCACATACTGCACAGAGCCAGGGATAAGCTTCCATTTTATCCCACCGACGCGGAACGTCGCCGACTGTGGCTCGTTAGGCTTCGTAACGGCAGGACGCCTTCCAAGTACGCGATGGTGTGCAGCAAGCACTTCGACGACGGTGCATTCGCATTCGCAGACGAGAAAGAATGGTGAGTAGTCAGCGATAACTTCGCTGATGTGTGCATTTATATGCTTGTTGCTGCTGTGCACTACGAGCGTGAAGACGGTCGCAGTAAGCGAACGCTCGGGGAAGCTTCCCTGTGTTTTGATTTTCTTACACTTCCGCAGGAAAATTAAGCCAGAATCAATCGAAAAAGAAGAAAATTAATTCATGGAATTTATTCTTTGTCATTCATGTACCGTCTGCGCTGTGAATGCAAAGTTTGTTCGCGCTTGGCCATGAGTCTGTTTAAACGAGAGTCCCCGAGCCCTTCTGTAGTTCGCGCATGTTCCATTGTGTTTACACGGCCGCAAGAACAGTTCTCAGTATTCCGCAGGGCAAGTACGTGCACCGAAACGCGGCAAGTGTGTATGCATGATCTGGTGCATAGGCCGCATAGGCTTCCCAAGCAACGCTTAGCGGCGCTGCTGCTCTTGACAGGCGGCGCCATCTCTGGCAGAAAAAGAGAAACTGGGGTGTAAGCAGCGAGCGTTTTCCCTTCTCTCCACCGCGTTGCCGCTCGCTTCCGTGCACGTGCAGAGATCTCGCGGTGCACGGCGTCTCAAAATGTACCGCGTGCAGTGCGGCTTCAAAAGGATCTTCAAGCTTGACTGGCACTTCCGAAAAGCGAACTTGATAAAAAGGAGAAAGGCTCAATCACCTTAACGGTGAAGAGCAGACGATCGACGACAACGACGCCCGACTCAAAGCGAAATGCATTTCCCAAGTCGCGATTACACCGTGTAGGACGTATACCTCGAGGTAAGTCTCATTCTGTCATGTTAAAGATGAATAATGGTCCACATGCACTCCGAAATGAAGCCGTACACGCTATCGATGTTCTGCGGTGTGGACTACGAATCATATGATTGTTGTTTTGATATGGCATGCTTAACAGTAGCAGCCGTGTACTTTCGTGAACAAACGTTTGCGGCGTGCGAAAAAAAGAAATTACACGGCCATGGCCCTGTTTCCTGAGAAGCTTAGAGTCAAGTCCTCCGTGCCACTGGAGAATCACCCGCCGATTAAGACGCGAGGCAGCTAGCTGAGCTTTAACCACTGTGAAGCAAGATCAACGGCTCGCCTCGTTTTTTCGGCTCTCGTGTCATGCTTGCAGTCTATTTTTATGATATCGACTTGACAGGCGTATAAAAGCTGCTGCGCAAACGCGGCTACAAAATCGCACGAAGTCAGAAGGTGACAGAAGGTTACTTCAAGGTTGCAATTGCAAAGCATGTATTAAGTGCCAGTTGTATTTTGCGGCTTAAATATATATCACACTAATAAAGTGACAAAACAAAGCAAACCTGCAGAACGATGTCAAAGCTTGCTGAAAATGCACGGACGTCCGTTCCGGCGTGATAAAGCAGCCTTCCCAACACGTGAATTGCAGGCGCCGAACTTCTGACAATGTGCCGAGTTCAGTTGAATTCAACCAACAGCGCAACGCTAACGGTATAGCGCGAGTGTGAACGTTCAACAACGACGGGTAGGTGTCACGAACACGGGGAATGAAAACACAAAGTTGTTTCACCTACAACCGTAACTGGACTTTCACAATGCGAGAAGACAGCGTATAATCATTACTGTAGTCGCTGCGTGCATGCGCCGCGTTACGTACTGATTCAGGTAGTCGAAACGAACGAAAGCGATGAACTACGACAGCCAAAATAGAAGGCGAGACAGCGCTGTCAGCTATCCACGCTTGCCGCCTGTATTTCTCGTGCGACACGACCGGGAAACAATACAGTTTCACACGTAAATCGCATGCCTTGGTGTTTTCTGCACTGTTGTGGCAGCCCACGACACAGGAATACTTCCGACCTCACGTCCACTTCCGTGGGGTCGCTTCTGCCATCGCGGAAATGCGCAGCTTCGCACAGCAAGCCTCTCGGTTCAACGTGCCGAGCTGACGGCCCCCCAGTTACCAGCACCGATAGAAGAACGCGTGCGCACGTGCGCTACCGCTACCGTGAAAGGGGCTGAGTCGGCCGCGCATAAGGTTCAGAGCTTTCCGACAGAGCCGCAGCGCGGCTGGTGCGGCGCTGTCGTCACGCCGCAAACTTGAGCTTGGGTTCCCTATTGGCCGCGAGATCGACCTATAGGCGGCAGCAGCGTCGCCGCGTTAGTGTGGAGAGGCGGTCGGAGGCGCGTTACAAATGCGCACAGCGGCACTTCGTTGTGCGCAGTTTGAGCCGATTGTCGGCGAATAAAATGCGTTGATTGCTGCTTACTGGTAACATATACACTCCTCATTGTTGAATTGATGCACGAAGATTATGCAACGTTCCTATTACTAGTGAGAGAAACGCAATCTGCCGATGAAAGGGATGCTCGCCCTGGATGACAGTCTGCGCTTACGCACTATATATACATATGTATTGTTGTTTGCTCTGCACGCGTTTAGCTTGTGTTCTGTGTACTGCGCACTGCTGTAGCACGACTGAACTACTTAAGTGTTTACTTCTTGTTCATTTGTATACCAGCCCATATTCCTGTGCAATGAGTTCAATAGCACTGTTCACGCGAATACGCATACGCAGGTAAGAGTTTAGCACGGAGCTTTCATCGATTGATTACGTGCAGAACAGTGATGCAACAAAGGTCCGTATATTTTGTGGAATAAGTGTCTTTTTTTTTAAAATAATAATGTCCGCTGCCTTCCATCAATTTTTAACAACGCCACACACACGCTCAAGATAATGTGAAAAAAAAAAGGATGAGGTTTTGCGTGAAATTATACGACATAAATGTAAGGCACGCCATCGGGATATAAGAACACGGCTGGTTCAGCATAAATTTCGCGTCAAGTTCAATTGCGCGCGGCAACACCGTTTTAATCACTGCCGTGTCATTCCATTGTCTTTTTTTTTTTAGGGACAGTTTGAGTGCCTAAGTCTCAGACTTCACTCGATAGAAATATTTCGCTGTTGCGGGACCACGACCGTAAAATAAAAGGACATCTTAAGCGCAACTAAAGCTCATCATGAACTACAGTGCCGCAGTTATACACCTAACAACAACGCGAAAGTGCATGAGCCTCGTTTTTGTTTACCACGGCAGTCGCTAAAACGCCGCATTCACACACAATTGAATGCTCCTCATGTTTGGGACTGTGCCAAGCGCACTTTACGATGTGCTTGAACAAGAAAGCGGCATCAGCACTGAAATGATTCTGGCGAACGAAGGGTATGACACCAATACACAGCCCTCGCAAAAGTCGCACTCACTGATCTAATTACAATGCGCATGCAGCCGAGCAAGCCCATTTGCTTCTGTACACAATGTTAGGTATACGTACGAGCAGTTAAAATCGCGCTAACATAACAGAACAAACCGCCCTTTGAGAATGTGCAGGACGTACGCGCACATGCAAACACGACGTGGCTGGCAGACGACGCAGGGAGCAATCCACACTAGGCGCGCTTCAGCCAGTAGCCGCCAGGCGGCGACTCCACTCGATCTCGCGGCCAATAGTAAAGGGTATCGTTTTATGAGCCCTCACACGCCACGTAAGCGATGAAAATGCGCGAGCGAGTTTATCGCCACTGCTGATCTTGATGAATATATTTTTCTCGCTCGCTCTCTTTTTTTTTAAGGGTTTTCGCGGAAGAGATTGAGGCCTGACGCACTTCCGACACTGAACTTGCCACAGCGCAAATTTGACAGGCATAAGCTACCTCGCAAGTACACGGGTGTCTTTGTATACATTTCGCCACAAGTTATAATTGCGCAAGGCAACTAAGTTTTGCGATTTCCGTGTCATTCCATTTTCTGTTCTGTTTAGGGGACAATTTAAGTACCGAAGTGTCAGACGTGACTTGACTTGACAGAAATATTTCTCTGCAGTGGGACCAGGACCGTACACAACTAAAGCTCGTCGCGTAACCTATAAACGACAGTCCCGAAGTTATACACCTAACCACAACGCGCAAGTGCATGAGAGCCTTTTTTTTTAACCACCGAGCCGATAAAAGGCTATATTCACGTGAGATTTAATACTTCTCATCTTTAGGACAACGCCAAGTGCACTTTGCAATGCGCTTGAACGACAGAGCGGCACCTACACTGATATGACTCTCGTGAGCGGACGGCACGACGACCACACACAGCACTCTCGACAAGTGCACTCACTGATCTTATTACAGTACATATACAGCCGATCAAGGCCAAATGCTTCTTTACATGTTGTTAGGCACACGTACGAGCGGTTAAAGTTGCACCAACGCAACGGAACAAACCGCCTTTTGAGGCCTTGCATGACGTACGCGCACATGCAAACACAACGCGGCTAGCAGACGACGCATGGAGCAATCCACACTAGGCGCGCTTCAGCCAGTAGCCGCCAGGCGGCGACTCCGCTCGATCTCGTGTAAAGCCCCTAGATGTTGGAAAGTAGCAGCGCTGTTTTAAGGCCAAACCCCATATGCGCGAAAATGCAAGCGACAGCGACGAGCGATGCTATGAGCGACGAAACGAGCCGTTCGCGCGACGTTTCGCGTGGTCGATTTCGCGCGATCGCTCGGCTTTTCAGATTTGGAATCCGTCGCCCGGAAGTGCTGTGCTCAAGCAGCCAATAGCAAAACACCGGAACAAGATGCATCAGTGACGTATTGCTGATTGCCGCCACTTTCTTATCGACGCGCATCAACAACAACGTTCATCAACAATGGCCAACGGCGACGAGCGCAACGTTGACGTTGTTGAACGCGAACGTGCGTTACGGGACCTCAGGGCCGGGAACTACCCACGCCCTCTGTGACGCGGCTTGGCGGCACGTAGCAGCAGTGATGGGATCGAAAAAAATGCTGTAAGACAATGATAAACATTTTATGTACAATTAAGCAACAAAACATCGTATTTTACATTGTATACTGCTGACAACGGGCCACTTTTGGCACGAGTAAACGCCCTCATGCCAGCAACAGTGGAGATCGCTCGCCGAAGCCGTCGCGTAAATGGGGTTTGCCCATCCAAGCGACCGCTTGCGCGAAGACCAGATCTACGTCGCGTCGCTCGTCGCTGTCGCGTGCATTTTCGCGTAATGGGGTTTTGCATAGAGTTAATATACTGACACTAGAGGAAAAGCTGGGCCGCGAGACCTATAACCACAAGAACGCTGACATCTTGGAACGTTGTCATTCTTGCCATCACATATCAATCCTAAAGAAGCATCTGCACAATTGAAAACTTGAGGATATTGTTTTGTGTTTATTTTGAATACTTCTACGAAAGAATACGACGGCTATCTATGCAATTTACTGCGCGCGGACAGGAGCGTTTGCAGGCTGGTTAACTAGATGGCACCACTATATCAACACTCGCGAGTACGCGAGTGTGTGCTTGCGGCCGATTGCGCCGGTTTGCGCGTCGTGTTAAAGCCCCTGAAACTTCGTTCGCGTCATGTATCTCGTAGTTGTCATAGTGTCCCGTTGTGTGCGTTTTCTGTCGCCGCATAGCACTCGACTTCATATGACAGCCCTTTTTTCTTTCGAGCTGGAACCTTCAGTGCATCAGTGCAAACCAGGACGGACGGCAAAGAAGAGATGAGACAAGCCCTGAAAGTTATGTACGAACTAGTCGCAACCGATTTTTTAAATACTTTTTAACGGCGATAAAGCTTCGTGGGCCTTGTAACTTTAGTTTCGATTGAAGCTTTCGGGAGATGTCGCACTCACATTCATGCTGCAATCGACATTTTTCTGCTTTACGGCTCTCTGCGCTGAAGTACGGCAGCAATGAGCTGAAAAAGAACGTGGATACAGGTGTCTCGCCATTGCAAGTCGAATCAGCGCGCGACCACAGCCTACGGACTTTGCTTCGAGCTGCGAATCTGTCGAGTGACCTTTGTACCAGCGAACGGAGAAACTTTGGTAGGGAGTGCCTAGTAAAAACCATGCACAAACAGGTGGAAATTTTAACTGTTATCAACCGGACCAGCTGCACAGACAACCGTACACTAACACACGGCTTCGCGCATCAAAACACAGCTGATGTTCTCTGAACAGCGCGTAGCTGGCTTAGGTTGGTAGATTAAAACTGATTACTACCGTCAAATATAGCGAGCGTCTCAGGGTCTGGCAACGCTGGCAACGATCGTTTTGTTCCATCATGGCGGAACCCATGCGGTTACAGGATTCAATGGGAGCTTTTCCTCTATTTTGCCTTTATCCACGCCGCCGCACCCTCGTCGCGGCGTGTATCCGAAACATATCCCCTAGGATGGCTGGGACCCATACTGCGCCGCTATTGGCCGGAGATGGTCACGTGACCTACACGCACTTCCGGGATTTTTTTTTGTTTTTGTTTGTTTTCAATCAACATGGCGGCGCCCGCGTTTTGTTTTGCGCTGAAGCCGTGCCCGCCGTAGAGATGACGCTGAAATGTTTGAGCCTTTTGCTGACAAGCGCCCATACGCCGATCGTTTTACGATGGATGAAGTGGTAATCAACATTAATCCGGGAGCGTGTACACGGCGTCGCCCCCTTTGGCGTGCTTTATAACGCGATCGTGTGCTATTTCTCGTGGGGTTGTCCCTCATGTGCTACTGGACCTACTGGATACCTACGTATGTGGGTATTGATGACAAGAAGACTCCGATCACCTAGCTTCAAGTTGTGCCCACAACGAATGTGACTGCCGAGAAATTTCATGCCTCTTTGACAACGCTCGTCTGTTCATCCGCTGACATCTTCTGAAGCAGCACCCTGACCAGCGTGTAGCAAGCGGATTGTTCCCTCCCCGTATTCGTGGTCGTGGATTGCCTCGTCGTGACAGAGCCCTCTTATATAAGTTGGCTCTGTATGAGTGCGTGGGATATTATTCCGTCAAGAACGTGTAGACAGCCCGTCATGTGGGTCATGTGAGACACTAAGCACAATTTTTAGTGTCCCGCATTCGTTATGCAGCGAGCACGTGCTAATTTGTGTTTACGTCTGTGTTATTTGTTTTTTTCTCCTCTTTCTTTCCCCCTATCTTCATTTCCTCTGTTCCCCCTGCCCGTTCAAGGAGCAGGAAGGCATTGTGCTCCTTTAGGTGGCAGTTGTCAGCCTATACCCTCTCTGTTTCCTCTGTGCCTTCGTGTTCTCTATGTATTAAAACCTAATAATAATAACAATAACAATTGACACGACGCAAGAAACCCTATAACTTAATTTTGCTGGCGTATGAGTGCATTCTTATTCAGCTACGGTGAAAAAAAAAAGAGAAAGAAAAGACAGGAGGCACTTTGTGGATATTTGTTCATTCTTCACAACACAGCTCGATGCCGTTAAAATTAAAATTTAGCGCACGCAAATGTAAAAAAAAAAAACATGCTTCGGGAATTGCGTTTTTAAATGATAAACTTCCAAGCTTCTGGTAAGTGTAGTACCTCATTTTGAAAAAAGGCAGGGAGCAAAGCATACTCTTTTATGTGAACTAATGTAATTTTAATGGGTGCTCTGCTGCATTGAACTACTACTTCAACATGTAATGGGACATGTTATGTACATGTCAGCATGCAATGCATCCATCACAGTGAATTGGACATGCAGAACCAAGTAGTAATGCCAATTGATTGCCCATCAGGGCCCAAATATCGAAACCAAAACAGGACATACATTGAAGTGAAGGACGGTTAACAAACTTAACGACATGATCAGAAAAAAAAAAGAGCACGAACAGAAGAAAGCAGAAGTCGATTCAAGAAATGATGTACTTGGAGATTATATACCTATATTTTGCAAACTCTGAACGTGGTACATTATAGTAGGAACATGTTTACTGTAAGAAATATAATATCTAGGGTTTAACGTCCCAAAACCACGATATGATTATGAGAGACGCCGTAGTGGAGGGCTCCGGAAATTTCGACCACCTGGGGTTCTTTAACGTGCACCTAAATCTAGGTACACGGGCCTCAAACATTTTCGCCTCCACCGAAATGCAGCCGTAAGAAACACTGTAAGAAATATGCAAAGACAAAATATACAGCACCCCTAGAACTACCCCCCATCCCCTGCCCTCCAGTAATTACTCCAGTAAATGGATGCACATACCACTTGAATATGAAGTACAGAATAACGACATATGTCGTGAAATTGGAGCACAGACTCTTCTTTATTAATGTGATGTTCAAGGTTCACTAATGACATTAAAATAGCAAGCAAAATCCCATCCCATCCTTAAAAAGTGTTTGTTTTCCCTTTCCGCTTGTCTAACAGAACAGTGCACTGTTTATTCTGATGTATACATCATTACCTGCCCAACAGCACATATATTTCTTAACGAGAAACCAAATGCCAGCTGGAACCTCTTCAACTTGTAAACCATGCTGCTATTTTTCTGTATATTATCATTTTACACTGACTGCGACTTTCCATTCAATTGTATATTGTGTCTAGTTTTTTATCAGGCTTGCTTATCACATCAGTAAGTAGATTGCTAGTACAATACATTGTTTGCTTAGGCTCAATACTTCGTTAACGATTTGCTGTTTTTATTAGCAAAAGTATAATATATAGCAGGTTCTTGATGCAAGCAAAAGTATCTGTGAAAGTGCTTCAATGAACTATTACCGACTCTTCATTCTAAAAAGACAGGGCGTGCAAACACAGACACAAGAAAGAAGTCAGGACACCACAAATGCCGTTTGTGCTTTGTGGTGTCCTGACTCCTTTCTTGTGTCCGTGTTTGCACGCCCTGTCTTTTTAGAATGAAAACGTACCAACTAGCTCAGCTCTCTGTTATTCTAAAATACCGACTCTTGTTACAAAATAGGTGTGTGTTTTCAAAGTAGGTTACAAGTTATATGGACGCTATAGTACTTTTTCTGGGAAAAAGCGTGACAAATTTTGAATGAAATGGACAAGGATGGTTAACAGGTCAAGTAAGCTCTTAATTGAATAAATTATAAGACATTTGGCATTATTTGGCACTAGTGTATTTATTAGACATATATATGAACGGGGGTTTGAAACAGGGCCGTAAGCTAAGGAGAAGTTGAGGGGGTTCTGACACCCCCAAAATTTTTTCGTGTGACACTAAAATAGTTCCATGCCTTCACAGCGACCACCAGTTGCCACAGTTAGCCGTTCTACACACGAACACCCTTCGAAAAAAATTCCTGCGTACGGTCCTGGTTTGAAATATGCATTACTCATGTTATGCTTCCTAAAAGGCCCTTGTGTTTTTATTATGGATAACAAGGCGCTTTATAAATGTCATGACATGACAGGCGTGAAATACAGATTAAGAATGCTTCCAGATTTGATGCTTTTATGTTACTTATAATGAATTGGATGACATTCATTCAGGAAGAGACAAATCGGCATGAGCACTACAATAAGAGAGAGCTGAGCTAGTTCGCATTCATGTTAAAAGACAGGGCGTGCAAACACGGGCACGAGAGAGATATCAAGACACCACAAACGCCGACTAACAACTGAAAGGACACATAGCGGCGGAAAAGAAAGTAAACATAAAAACTTGCCTGCGCAGGCCCAGGCAAGAGGTGATACCTATCGATAACTGTTCAGGATTTTTATTTCTGCTTTATGCAAGTTAATGATGCATGCATCTATCTTGACATTGTCGAGAGTGTAAATGCACGACAAAATTCGATGAATGCGCAGTTTTCTACAGGCACAGGAATGAAGCAACACGTCTGATAGTTCAGGCATGGTGTGTAAATAATAATGGTAGTGCACGCGTGAGCCAGCCGTCAGTTAACGCGCATAAAGAAATTAAATGCCTGAACGGTTATCTCTCACGTGTACCACCACGTGTGCGGACTGATAGGTATCACATCTTGCCTGGGCATGCGCAGATAAGTTTCGTGTCTAGGTACTTTTTTTTCGGCCACTGTGTGCCTTTTCAGTTAGGCGGTGATTGCAATGTCTTCTCTCGTGTGTCTATGTTTGCACGTCACGTCTTTCAACTAGAGCACTACATTGTGGTAGAGGTTCTAATCTGCACATCTTCAGTTCGATTCAAGCACATTGTTATATCTGCATTAGTTCATTGCCAAAATACTGTTAAAGTCCTTTTTTCTCATGACATATGGAAGCATCTCTTATGAAACATTTGCAGAGAATTACAAGGAATCCACGACTTTCTACCTTTCTTGGGAGCCCTTACCATGTGAAATGTAAAGCATTATACTAAGCATATTTTAATAAAGGAACAAAGCTCTCATAAGCCTCATTTGTATTTGTACTGCTAGATTCACATACAGAATGAATTTACTCAAGGAATCTTGTAACTAAGTTGTCCCATGTCTCATTTTAGATTGGGCCACAGACACTACTTACTTTTCAGTGACTCCAAGGTCAGATAGTGTATTTTCAATTGCAGACCCATGTACTGTGTCCTTTCGTAAACCCTGTGCTCTAATTACAAAAGTATATCTCCTGTGGTTGCTAAATAGCTATGACATTTTCATGGGTGGGACCAGTCCATCTGGTAGTTAGTATCCTGGCTGTGAATAATGGTGGGTGTTGGGGAAGCAACATAAATGAGTCACAAAACAAATTAGACTTTGAAGAAGTTTATTTGCTGTAAGCGCACGACAACTGCATTTATTCTAGTAGAGTGTATGTGATCTCATCATTTATTGCAATAGTGGGAACAATGTCAGAAAATACTCGGGGGCCTTGGGGTCACATCACTGTATGTTCTGCACTATGGTGTTGAATGGAGTTTCCAGTGCAGTCTTCTGGCTCTCTGCTGAAAGTAAAAATAGGAGCAAGACAAAGGCAATTAAAAAAAACTGCGTACAGCAGACTGCAGGGTCGTTCTATGCTTTCCCAGTACCAAAAACTTTCTAAGGTCTTCCTCTTCAAACATTTTTACACAAAAGCAAAATTATTAGGTCGTGAGAGCAATTGTTGAGCACTATAAAATAGACGGGATCATGGTGGCCGGCAATGCTTATTCAACCTGTACACATCCAGTGACGGCAACAGTTCCACCATCGGTGACGTGTGCGGCTTTAGTTATAGCAGACATGAGTACTTTTTTGAGTCGGCGACAGAAAGAGCACTCATTATGGACACCTGAGCTCCAGTATCGACTAATGCCGTGAAAGAAATACTGACAACATGCACTTCTATTAGGTTCTTGTTCGTAGGGAGTGTCAACAGGATTGGGATCAGTCGAAAATGATGCAGCACTACCTCTAGGAGCTGCATGATCTCGTTTTCCGTCCGAGATGATACTTAGTTGGTCAGCATGGAATAGCGGCGTGGTTGGGGTGACGGTGAACGAGCAGTAGGGCGGCTGTTAGCAAAGTACGTACGGCTGGGCGAACACCAACGAGGGTCTGCATATGTATTAAATTGAGTTAATGGTGATGAGCAAGTAAACTGCAGCAATAATGTTCATACCTACCCGTCATTTGTGCTACAACTTTGCCCATTGTGACGACCTTGAGCAGCAAAGACATGAACACAGTGCTTGCCGCCATCTCATGCAACCTGGAAGGTTGTATGAGAGTTTGTTGTACTGACCCAGACCGCAACACTGGGAAGGGGGAGGTGGAAGCTGAAGTTGCTATGTATCATGAGTAAGCAGTGTAGAAATTTGGGCTAGTTGGTGAGCGTTCATCTTGGTTGAATTGACTGTTGGGGCAGGAGACTAAGAAGGAAGTGAGACAAACAAGCACAGACTTACAAGTTTTTGTGTGACTCCAGTCTTTTATGTGAGGACTGACTGTATTAACTACAGTAAGAAGTATGCACATGTGATTAGAACATGGCGTTCGAGTTCGGTAATTTTAAAAAAATTTGATTTCGATTGCTATTTCTTCCGACTTCTAACGGATTTATGCAGGTCACTGAAGTTTTAATATCATACAATGAACAGAATTTATAAACAATGTCAGCCCACTGTAGTGGGCGGCGGGATTTTGCTGGGATAGCACGATGAAATCCAACCCTTGTATATCGGTGCCACTTCTTCGGCAAAAGTGCAAGTTAAGAAAACCTGTTTAAATAAAATGCGAAGCCTTTCATTCTAGCAAATTTCATGTTGCTCATTGTTTGAATTTACAATATACCAATTATTTATTAACTGCAAAAGAACCAAAAGCCTAACGAGTCTGGCCATAAAGTGCGACAGCGTGCACTTCTCCACGTAACTCGAATGCCTAGGCCGCATTGAAAGCACAGGCGTCATCACAAGGCTGGTTCTTTCTGATAGCAAACAGTATATGAGTGGAAAATTTATGCATCTTGAAGAATCAGGAAAGCCCATACTGATTAGCAAATGAGATGTGTATCACAAGGAAATGTCGGGCAGCTTGATGTCATGGATATATAGAAATCTAGGGCTGTCAGGCAGAAAGTCGAGATGCCTGTGGGTTAATTTCATCTTTTGGGACATCATAGACAAGTATACATGAATGTGTGCATATATTTATTTTGTTAAACATGCTAAACTACTCGTGTTTAGCGACAAAATGTGTGTTAGAAAATGTGTGACTGGCAACTGCTCCGAAAGGCTGCTTTCCTGCTCGAAAGTGAGGTTCTAGTTGCTCCAGAGGCTGCGGAAAATTGGTTACAATTGATCACATCCCTAAGTACACATTAGACCACGCCATTTGAAAGGACCTCGTGCTGGGCATGTCCCTGTTGGTAATTTCATTTTTAATGACAAGCAATAAAAAGAATTTTATTATACTGCAGATCCTGCCTAATCTTTTTGAAATTTTAGTCCCTAGCCTACTGAAATCCAGAGTTATAATGGTTGACATAGATAGTAGGAATAGATCAACAGAACTAGGAGCAGATAAGAAACAGTGCTTTCCAACAGTACAGAAGTGGCAAACGTGGGCCTTTCATCCAATGAAGGTCAGCGAATATCGGCACAAAACATGTTCATTCGCAGTAGTACCCATATTTCAAAGGATCTGCCTGCCGAGGTGTCTCAATGCCGAATTAGTTGGTTTTTCTTGAGTGCATTCGATTGTTCCCGTTAATAGTTTTCGCGGCCTTCCTTACACTTGTCATACACCTTTGATATGCGGTAATTCTTTTTGTTTGTTTTAAGTAGCTGTGTTTTTTTACTCCTTACTTGTCATACGCGACGACATTAAGATGCTGTGTATGTGATTTTTTCAGATACAATCTCGTACTGCTTGCTGTGATTTCTCCTCTCATATCTCTTTTTCTTGTTTCTGATCAACTAGGTGTGTAATAGTATTCTTTGCTTGCTTTTGATAAACTAGCTATGCCATTTAACATTTACTTTGTCGTGTGCAGTGCCGAGTGCTGTCACATGCAGCAGTAAGGTTCCGTACACGACAATTTCTCTTATGTATTCTCATGTTGTTTCATTTATTCTTGCATCGTTTTATATTCACTCCTGCCCAAGACCGACAGTACGTACGAGATAACTAAAACAAACAAACAAATAAATCAATAAATAAATCAGATTTTCAGGTTCAAATCTGTGCTTACCAAGCTGTATTGTATGCCTAGTGCTACCTCCAAGGCAAGACTGATGTTCAAAAACATTTTCTTGGGGGAGTTGATGCTTGCTGAACAACATGATACCACGCAGAAAATTACTAGAACGATAAAGACTAACTCTAAGCTGCAGACAGGCCATAAAGAAAGCTACATCGGGTGGACCATGCATTTGCATCAACGGACGAGGGAACACACTATTTAAGAAAAGGGTAAGAGCACATGTCTTTCTGTGAATGGTGTTCTGGTGCAATTTTATGGCATCTCTTCAAGGTATTAGAACACACAGTTTGTTCCAAAATTTAACACCGCTTCACGTATTGTGGTGTTCTAATCCTGCTTCAAGTAAAAGATCTTCAGCCTTGTCGTCTAACATAGTATTTTAAATAGGGTCCCGGAAGTGTCCTTTCAATGTGGTCATGACATATGTCTTGGATAACATGCACTGTGAAGTACTCTTCTCTTACAGTCATTTCTTTCAAAACATGTCACAGTCTAGGAAAGCTTCCTGCAGTTAATGCTGTTGTGGGCTAGTTGGTTTTGAAGCACAGCGAAATGATAAAACGGCGCGAAATGGCACAGACAGAAGGAGACAGACGTGTGCACTGACTCGCAAATTACTCATTTTCAGAAGTGCATGAAATATAGAGCGTTCTTTTTTTTTTATGAGTGCACATGTCTGTCTCCTTTTGTCTTCATAC